>NW_027203134.1:0-105316 GCF_024711535.1 Dipodomys merriami
GCTCCAGCTTTTCCACATGCCTCCACCTACACCCCCAGCCAGTTCCAGCCCCTTGGGGCCTGAAGCAGGTGGCAGAACTACGTGAATAAGCACCTCTGGGATCCTGGCCCACACAAGTACATTGGGGTTCCACCGCTCAATTTTGGGGCTAATCTTTGAGTTCCCTCAGTAATTAAAATTTCAACTTGACCTTCTCAGGGTCACAAGCAAGGCAGGAGTTTGCCTCTGGAAAATTTTAGAACCTTTTATATCATTATGGATCATGGGATCATGTGACTCAGGAGAGAGAGAGAGAGAGAGAGAGAGAGAGAGAGAGAGAGAGAGAGAGAGAGAGAGAGAGAGAGAGAGAGAGAGAGAGAGAGAGAGAGAGAGAGAGAGAGAGAGAGAGAACCAGTTAAACACAAAGAGAATAAAAAGAAGAGCCAGGCACTAGTGGCTCATGCCTGTCATACTAGCTGCAACTCAGGAGGCTACGATCTGAGGATCAAAGTCTGAAGCCAGCCAAGGCAGGAAAGTCCATGAGACTCTTATCTCCAATGAATCAACAAAAAAATGGAAGTAAGGGATGTGACTCAAGTGGTAGAATACCAATAGAATACCAGTGAAAAAGCTAAGAGACAGTGCCCAGGACCTTATTTCAAGCTCTGGGACTGACAAGAAGGTGTAAAAGGAAGAGGAAGAAGGAAGGGAAGGGGAAGGGAGTGGAGGGGAGGGGGGAGGGGGGAGGGGGGAGGGAAGAGAAGGGAAGGGAAGCTGCAGTTCTGCGGACAGGGGCAAATGCATAATGCTAACCACAAAGGGCAGGCCTTGGAGGCCAGATGCAGCCAGAGAACTCTGTGAAGTCTATCCCAGGAGGGAAGGAGAGGTGAGGGGAGGGAGGGCAAGGGAGGGAGAAAGGAGAGGAGGGGAAAGAAGGGAGAGGAGGAGAGGGGAGAAGAAAGGAAAAGAAAGAGGGGGAGGAAAGAAGGGGAAGAAGGAAGATAAGGGAAGGGGAGAAAGAAGGGTTATAGGAGAGGAGAAGGGAGGAAAAGAAGGGAAGAGTGTAAAGGGGGAGCAAAAGGGAGAGAAGAAAAGAAGGTAGAACAGAAGGACTGAGTTGCATGAAGGGAGCTGATAGGAGGAATGAGAGGGTGGGGCTGCAATGGTGGGGTCAGTGACCTTAGAAGAAGAGACACAGTTCAGGCATGGTGACTAGTATCTGTAATCACAGCTGTGTGAGAAGTGTAGGTTTGGAAGATCTCAATCAAGCAGAAGGATGAAACCCTATCAGAAAGAAAGTAAGAAAGGAGAAGAAGGAAGGAAGGAAGGAAGGAAGGAAGGAAGGAAGGAAGGAAGGAAGGAAGGAAGGAAGGAAGGAAGGAAGGAAGGAAGACAGACAGAAAGAAAGAAAAGAAAGAAAGAAAGAAAGAAAGAAAGAAAGAAAGAAAGAAAGAAAGAAAGAAAGAAAGAAAGAAAGAAAGAAAGAAAGAAAGAGAAACAAAACCTTGTTAAGGCCATGGCTGAGGGAAGAGGCCTTAGTTCAAGGATGTTCCACTGGCAGCTGTGTTGACCCTGGACTCTGAGGAGTGAGGAGCCATGAGAAGCTAATGTGTTCAGTGCTGAGCCAACCTCTGTCCTTGTGACAGGAGCCCCAGCTAAGAGACCCCATCACATGGGGTAGTGCTTCTCCCAGAATCCATTGGGGGGGAGGTCAGGCAGAGGGTAACATGACCCAGAAGGATCTCACAGTGAGGGGGGAAACAGAGCTATGGGCTCTTCTTTTCTTCAATCAACCAGCAAAAAGCCAGAAGTAGAGCTGTGGCTCAAGTGGTAGAACACTTTGAGCAAACAAGCTCAAGGACAGCACTCGGGCCCTGAGTTCAAGCCCCAAGACTCGCCCCCCCAAGAAAAGAGAATAAAAGAATCTGTCACAAGAGCTCCAAAAGTGACCTGGGCCCTCAAGAGCAGCAGACCCTTAGTGGGAGGCAGACAAGGCCAGGCTGCCCCCCAGGGCTGCCACTTTGGGACAGGCCCTCCCTGTGCCTGGGGTTGAGGGGCAAAGGCTCTTATGTGCCAAACACAGCCATGGTCAGGGATTGCAAATCTGCTTGACATTGTCACTTATCAGTTTTTTTTTGGGGGGAAGGGGTTGTTTGTTTTTGTCAGTCCTGGGTCTTGAACCCAGGGCCAGGCCACTGTCCCTGAGGTCTTTTTGCGCAAGGCTAGCACTCTACCACTTTGAGACAATTCAATTTTCCAGGAGATGTGCTGTTCCATGTATCCCCAGCCCCAGCTCCACTTTGACTTTCTGGGGTTTACTTGGAGATAAGAGTCTCTTGGAAAACCTCAGATCTCAGCCTCCTGAGTAGCTAGGATTATGGGCAGGCATGAGCCACCAGCACCTGCCTGGCTCCCTCCTCAGCATTTAGCACCAGGAAGCCACATGAGCAGGAACCCAGAGCTAGGGGAGTGCAAACAAAGGCAGATCACAGTCCAACACCAGCTCGCATCTTCTTTACATATGGAGAGCTCTGGCAGTCCCTCTTCAGCATTTTGGGGGCCACCAGCTGTACCAGCAGGCTGGGCCATAGTCTGGGCTTAGCCACAAGTGCTGGGCTGGGCTGAAGGGGACTTGAGCTGCCATTCCAGAGAGGCATTAGTCTATCAAGTGGCAGATGTTTTCCTAGGGTCTTGATCCAGTCTTCTAGCCCCCTGGAGCACAAAGGTGCAGGGCCCTGGGAATCAAGCCCTACCCCCAGGTTTAAGCCCTGCCCCTGCTCCTCTTAATCAATGACTTTTCAAATTAGCACCTACATCACTGCAAGTTTCGTTGTGACATTTCCACAGGTCTACAGTGCATCTTGATCAATATCTCCATCTGTCTACCCCATCACTGAGCCCTTCTTAAAGAAATCTCAGGCTCCAGGGCTGTGGGTTTCTTCTGTAATTCCAGCTACACCGGAGACTGAAATCTAAGGATAGATGTTGGAAGTCAGCTGAGGCAGGAAACGTAAGAGTTTTTTATGTCCAAATATCTTAACAATAGAGCTCCATCCTTAAGCAGAAAAAACAGAATTACAGGCCCTGAGTACAAGCACCAGTATATATTTAAAAAAATGTGGTCAAGGTAGCAAAAATCATGATCCTATCTCAAAAGTAACTATAGCAAAAGTCAGTATACACTGTGGAAAATGAACTGTGTAACTTGCAGGCAGGCTGGGAGGGAGAAACTGAGAAAAAGCAAAGAAAGGAGTGAAATGTATTCAATGCCTGACTTATGAAATAGTAACCCCTTTGTATAACACCTTAATAACTGAAAAAAATAACCACAAGTTGGGCACTGGTGCCTCATGCCTGTAATCCTAGCAACTCAGGAGGCTGAGATCTGATGATCATGGTTCAAAGTCGGCCTGGGCAGGAAAGTCTGTGAGGCTCCTATCTCCAATTAACCACCAGAAACCCAAAGTGGCACCGTGGCTCAAGTGGTAGAGCACTTGCCTTGAGCTGAAGATCTGAGGGACAGCACCCAGGCCCAGAGTTCAAGCCCCACGAAGACCACCCTGCAAAACAAAAAGGTTTTCCTAGGGGCAGGGTATGTGGCTCAGTGGTAAAGTGCTTGCCTAGCATGCATGAGGCCCTAGGTTAGATTCCTTGGTACCACATAAGATTAAAAAAAGAATCATAAAAAAAAAGTTTTTCCTAGAGTTACAAGGATTTTCCCTTATGTTTCTCTCTGGATATATGTATTTGATCCTAGGGCTTGAACTGTACCTGAATGCTGTCCCTGAGTTCCTTTTGTGCAAGGCTAACACTCTACACTTGAGCCACAGTGCCACCTCCAGCATTTACTATGTTAAATTGGAGATAAGAGTCTTATCTCCAAAGCCCAGGCTGGCTTTGAACTTCAATCCTCAGCTATCAGCCTCCTCAGTGGCTAGGATTACAGGAGTGAGCTACCAGCACTCGATTATATTTTATTTTTAGTTTGCCTTTAATTCTGTGATCCCTTTTAAGATCACTGATCCAATTGTGTAGGCTTGGTTACTGTTGTTGTTGATGATGATTAAGCAGATGTTTCGATGACGTGTTTATCTTCTCTTCTGAACTTCCTCTGTTCCTACAGCCACACAGCTGTGCATTTATTTCTAATTTACTAACTTCTAATGCATGAAGAGCAGGATGAAGATTTGCCTGCTAAGAAGAAAGGAAGGAGAATTCAGATTCAGAAAATTGTTGAATTTTTTAAACAAATATTCCTTGGGTGCCACTGTCCAAAAAGAAATAGAGTAATTACCTGACTTACATAACTGTGACCCCTCTGTACATCACCTTTATAATAATAAAACAATTTATAGGCACCATGGCTCATACATGTAATCCTAGATATTCAGGAGGCTAAGATCTCAGGATTGCAGTTCGAAGCAGCCTGGGCAGGAAAATCTGTGAGACCCTTATCTCTGATAAACTACTCAAAAAAAGCTAGAAGTGGAAGAGCGTTAGCCTTGAGCTTGAGCTGAGCAATAGTGCCCAGGCCCAGAGTTCAAGCCCCACAACCACCACCACCAACAACAAAAAATCCACTTCAACACTCCTTATGGGGCTGAGACGGTGGCTCAGTGATAGAGTGTTTTGCCTTGCATGCTTGAGGCCCTGGGTTCAATTCTTCAGCACCACATAAGCAGAAAAATCTGGTAGTGGTACTATGGCTCAAGTGGTAGAGTGCCAGTCTTGAGCTGAAGAGCTCAAAGGACAGTGCCTAGACCCAGAGTTCGGGCCCTAAAACTGAACAACAACAACAAAAAAGCCAGAAGTGGCACTGTGGCTCAAGTGGTAAAATGCTCACCTTGAACAAAAGACACCTGGAGGAGACAGCACCCAGTCCTTGTCTCCAAGCCTGAGGGCAGACAAAAAAAGCAAAAGAATAAAAAAGAATAATAATTTTTAAAATCCACATATTTCAACCATTATGCTACTGTGGTCATGGGATGGAGATAGGACATTTATCAAGAAATGCCCTCCAAACCAAGTCCTTGGAGAATTATTGAAAAATCTTGGCCAGATGCTGGTGGCTCATACCCTTAATCCTAACTACTCAAGAGGTTGAGATCTGAGGAACGCAGTTCAAAGCCAGCTTAGGCAGAAAAAATCTGAAAGACACTTATCCACAATTAATCAGCAAACTACTGGAAGCAGAGCTGTGGATCAAGTGGTAGAGCACCAGCCTTGAGCAAAAAGACTCAGTAAGAGCACAAGGCCCCAAGTTAAAGGAGATGGAGGGAAGGAAGAAAGGTAGGAAGGAAGAAAGGTAGGAAGGAAGGAAGGACGGAAGGAAGGAAGGAAGGAAGGAAGGAAGGAAGGAAGGAAGGCTCATCAAATGTCTTCCTGAACAGAGAGCCAGGCAAAGTCGTGTGTGTCAGTAATCCCAGCAATCAGAAGGCAGAGGCAAGAGAATTACAAGTTCCAGGCCACCTGGAACTCCATAGCAAATCCCTATTTCAAAGAACAGGAGAGGAAGCCAAGTCCTGGTGGCTCCCATCTATAATCCTTGCTACTCAGGAGACTGAGATCTGAGGATCACAGTTCAAAGCCAGCCAAGGAAGAAAAGTCTGTGACACTCATTTCCAATTAACTAAAAAGCCAAAATGGAGCTCAAGTGGAAGAGTAACAGCCTTGAGTGAAAAAACTCAGGGACAGCACCCAGACTCTGTTCAAGCCCCAGGACAGGCATGAGTGTGCGCATGTACGCATGCACGCACACATACACACACACACACACACACACACACACCACCACCACCACCACCACCACCACCACCACCTCCACCACCTCCATGACCACCACCATCCAAGCCCCTCGCCAGGCAGAAACTTCAGACAGCAAAATGAAGCTGCCATCACTACTGCTTTCTCTGAAACCCACATTGCTAAATGGCTGGGTGTATTTTCCAAAGATGGCTACAAGAATAGTTTCAACTACATACTTTTCCTTAGTTTCTTTTGATTTTGAAACAGTGTCTCACTATATAACCCAGACTGGCCTAGAACTTCTGATTCTCCTGATTGCCAGCACATACCACCATACTTGGCTTTGAATATTTTTTACCAAGACCCATATTAAGAAATGGTTAGATATGGAACCAACCTAGATGCCCCTCAGTAGATGAATGGATCAAGAAAATGTGGTATATATACACAATGGAATTCTATGCCTCCATCAGAAAGAATGACATTGCCCCATTTGTTAGGAAATGGAAAAACTTGGAAAAAATTATATTAAGTGAAATAAGCCAGGCCCAAAGAAACATAGGTCCCATGGTTTCCCTTATTTGTAATATCTAGTATATGTATGAGTCAAGCGAAAAGGTCAGATAATGTGATGTCATGAAAATGATCCCTTAGATATGTATTTTAATGTTTTTTTCTTTCATGCATGTGTTTCTAAAGCATTTATAAGATTATCTCGTTGTTGCTTTGTATGTCCCCTCCCTGCTTTCACTATATTTGATGTCAGTATAACCTGTGGAGGAGTTGGGGAAAAAACAGTTGTTTAAGGATACAGGTGGACCTGTTGCAACAATGAGAAGTACAAGTTGTCATGTCCAAATTGTGCTTTACAACGTCGGTGCGGGGGGGAGGGGAGGAAAGGGGGGGCAGGAGAAGGATTGGGATTGGGGTGGAGGGGGGAGGCTGGGAAGGGATGTGAAGGGTAAACAAAGGAGGAGGCTGCAGTGCTTGGTAAGAAATGTACTCATTATCCTGCCCATGTAATTGTAACTCTTCTGTACAGTATGTTCACAAATAAAATTAAATTAAAAAAAAAAGAAATGGTTAGGCCGGGCACACACCTGTAATCTTAGTTGCTCAGGAGGCTGAGATCTGAGGATCATGATTCAAAGCCACCCCAGGAAAGGAAAGTCCAAGAGACACTTATCTCCAATTAATCAGCAAAAAGCCAGACATGGCACTCTGGCCCAAGTGGTAGAGAATTTGCCTTGAGCTGAAGAACTCAGGGACAGAGTCCAGGCCCAGATTTCAAGCCCCATGACTAAAACCAACAACAAAAACAAGTTTAGGCTAGGCAATGGTGGCTCCCACCTACAATCCTAGTTACTCAGAAGACTAAGGATCTGGGGATTGTGGTTGGAAACCAGCCCAGGCAGGAAAATCTATGAGACTCTTATCTCCAATTAACCACTAGAAAACTGGAAGTGGAGCTATGGCTGACAAAAAAGAAAGAAAAAGAAAGATGCTTTTTAGGCCAGGTGCTGCTGGCTCACACCTGTAATCCCAGCTACTTAGGAAGCTGAGGTCTGAGGATCAAGGTTCAAAACCAGCCCTGGCATACAAATCTGAGATTCTTCTTCTTCTTCTTCTTTTTTTTTTTTCTGGTCATGAGTCTTTCTTTCGTGTATGTGTGTGCATGTGTGTGTGTGCTGGTAATAGGACTTGAACTAAGAGAATGAGTTTTTGCTTTGACTTTTCTGCTCAAGGCTGGCATAGCACAACTCAAGCCAGAGCTCTACTTCTGGCTTTTTGGTGATTAATTGGAGATAAAAGTCTCAAGGACTTTTCTGCCCTGGCTAGCTTGGAGCTACGAGTCTTACTTCTTACCCTCCTGAGTAGCTCAGAAAACAGGCATGAGCCACAGGCACCCAGCTAGCTCCATGATATATTTATCTAGTTGGACATTTTATGATGTTTCCAGGTTAGTTTTTGTTGTTTTATTCTTTTGCCTTTTCAAAAGGATCTGAAATAGCACAGTTGTAACTCAGTAATGAAAGTACATGCGATTCTTTCTATAGGGTGATTTCTTAGTGGTAGCATTTCTAGGCTTGTAGAGAGCTGTGAGAGGCCGCACCTGGAAGATGGTGCCAGCTTCCGCCCTCCGCCTTCCCGATGGCGAGTGCTCTCTGTGGTAAACAACTCCTGATATGGCTAAGGCAAAGAATCTGGCTTGCTTCCGCGCACCTGAACCTAATGGTGGTTCCCACGTGGCTTATCAGGGTTGGCTACCCAGCAGGTACTTAAGGCTGTGGGGAATTCTCCCCGGGGTTGGGGGTCAGAAGATTAAAAAAAAGGTCCTGAATAAACTGCAGAGAGAAGAGTCCGGTGTCGCGTCTTCCTTGCTGGTTGAGGCGGTAGCGACACTTGGCGGCCAGTACGGGGACTCAGCCATAACTCCAAGGAGGACTCAGAACTCTCTGCGGTCAGGGTGGTGCACCGGTAAGTTCCCAGGTAAAAGGGGAATCCGCGACAAAAGCGGGGGTAAGTCCCCAGGTAAAAGGGGAATCCGCCACAAGAGCGGGGAGTAAGTTCCCAGGTAAAAGGGGAATCTGCGACAAGAGCGGGGGGGATTTTTGCTCTTCTCAGTAGATAAAGAGAGAGTGAGAACCCGGGGCTAGTCAATAGAGTAGCCAAAAGTGAAAGTAAAAGTTTGTTTACCAGCTTTAAATGTTTAAAACATGGGCGCTTCTTCTTTGCACCCAATTTTTTTGGCTCTCAATGAGCTACTGCACTCAAAAAGTTAAAAATAAAAAAGAGTACTTTAGAGAGATTTTTGAATGAATGTGACATCATTGCCCCGTGGTTCGCTGTCTCCGGAAGCCTCATGGTGGCCTCTTGGGAGAAACTAGGGAGGGACTTAGATTTTGCCTCTGAACAAGGAACGCTTAAGAGCCGAGTGAGACCAATATGGAAACTGATAAGAGGCTGTCTCGAGGACCAGCGTTGCAGTGAGGCGGTAGAGAATGGTCCGGCCGCCTTAGAAATGCTGCAGGAAGAAAGATCAGAAAGGGCAGACAGCGAAAAGGAGGAGAGCAGGGGGGGTCATACCCTGATTTTGCCGAACTAGAGACCTCTGAGTCTACAGACTCAGAGGAACTACAATCACTCATAGAACAAATAGAAAAAACAAAGATAAGAAAGAGGAGGAAAGGGAAGGAGAGAGAGGACCCAGATAAAGACGAATGCACATCCTCCGTGCACCGCCCCACACCTTCGGCCCCTCCGCTCTATGCGGAGGACCCCGGAAGTGGCAGCCCCGGCTGTTCTTTCAGCCCAGGCGTGTGGAAAGCGGTCAGAACCGAGTTACATCTAGCCTGTCCAATATTTCAGGATCCACAGGGACAGCGGTATCATGAACCCTTAGATTTTAAGGTTATAAAATCTTTAGCTGAGTCTGTGCGGACATATGGAATCACAGCCTCCTTTACTGTAGCCCAGGTGGAGGCCCTAAACAGACATTGCATGACACCCGGTGATTGGAGTGGGCTCGCACGAGCTTGTTTGAGCCCAGGTCAGTATTTAGATTGGAAGGCCTTTTTGATTGAATTTGCTAGTGAAGAGGCTGCGGCCAATCAGGCTGGGGGAAACCCAGCTTGGGACAGAGATATGCTGCTTGGACAGGGGAGATTCGCCAATCAGCAGATAGGCTACCCGGTCCAAGTTCATGAACAAATCAATAAAATTGGCATAAAGGCATGGAAGGCCTTACCAAATAAAGGCGAGGTGAGTGGCAATCTCACCAAAATCCTGCAGGGCTCTATGGAGCCGTTTTCGGACTTTGTTGCTCGTATGGTCGAGGCCGCTGGCAGAATTTTTGGTGACCCAGACGCAGCCATGCCATTAATTAAACAGCTTGTTTACGAGCAGTGTACTAAGGAATGCAGAGCTGCCATAACCCCATATAAGAATAGGGGACTAGAAGCATGGATGAAAGTTTGCAGAGAGCTGGGCGGACCACTAACTAATGCTGGATTAGCTGCTGCTGTGGTGCAATTAACCCAGAAGAAGGGGGCTGGGAAGGTGGCTCAGTGGTAGCATGCTTGCCTTGCATGCCTGAGACCCTGGGTTCGATTCCTCAGCACCATATAAGCAAAATGAAAAAAGCCGGAAGTGACGCTGTGACTCAAGTGGTAGAGTGCTGGCCTTGAGCTGAAGAGCTGAGGGACAGCGCCCAGGCCCAGAGTTCAGGCCCAGGAAAAAACCTATTTAAAAAACGCTGCAAATTTGTCTAAACAGTTGTCTAGTTATCTTTTAGGTAATTGAACTGGGGAGTTCGACAGCCTGATGGAACAGCTCAGGGTTCCCATCGTCATGGTGAACTCGACCCGAGTGGATGCTGGATTGGCGGAGGGGTTATCTTCATGGATCTCCGCTGCTATGATTCATCTCAAGGAGGGGGCGGATTTGGGAGCCCTGATAGGCCTCCTGGTGTTAGCCTCCTTGGTATGTCTGTGGTGCATTTGCCAAATTAGAGGTGCTCAGCGTCGCAGTGCAGCCATGATTATCCAAGCTTTTACAGTCATTGGAGCAGGTCAGTCCCCCTAAGCGTGGCTTGCCACCCTAAAACAATGAACACAGATTGCAAAGCCAAAGTACTGCAGTCGAGAGGCATGAGTTTTGCCCTCGAGGAGAGCATGTTTGATTGCACACGGATTCGATTCGCCTTTTCCCGTCCTTGTGAAAAACGAATCAATGGACAGGCTGAGTCATCCCTAGAGAAGGCGCCCTCTGGGAGAAGGCTTGTATGCAGTCCTTGCAATTGCACAACAGGGATCAGACCTCTGTTCTCATCTGTGTTCTTTAAACAAAAAAGGGGGAACTGTAGAGAGCTGCGAGAGGCCGCACCTGGAAGATGGTGCCAGCTTCCGCCCTCCGCCTTCCCGATGGCGAGTGCTCTCTGTGGTAAACAACTCCTGATATGGCTAAGGCAAAGAATCTGGCTTGCTTCCGCGCACCTGAACCTATTGGTGGTTCCCACGTGGGGTATCAGGGTTGGCTACCCAGCGGGTACTTAAGGCTGTGGGGAATTCTCCCCGGGGTTGGGGTCACAAGATTTAAAAAAAAGGTCCTGAATAAACGGCAGAGAGAAGAGTCCGGTGTTGCGTCTCCTTGCTGGTCGAGGCGGTAGCAACATAGGCTAAAGGAGCAAATGCTTTTCTTGAACAAACAAACTTATTTTCTGCCAGGCACCACTATAATTCTAGCTACTCAGGAGGCTGAGATATGAGGATCACAGTTTGAAGCCAGCCAAAGCAAGAATGTCTGTGACTCTTGTCTCCAATTAACCACAAGAAAACCCCGAGTGGCGCTGTAGCTCAAGTTGTAGAGTGCTAGCCTTGAACTGAAGAGCTGAGGGACAGCACCCAGGCCTAGAGTTCAAGCCCCTGACCGGCAAAAAAATTAATAATTCTATACTCTTCAGAAATAGACACATATACATATCACTTACAATTTCAAAAGTGTGTTCTCATACTCTCAGTCACTAGTTCGTTCAATGCTCATGACTCCTCCAGAGGGAGGAGACCATTATGAGAAAAGCAAAGAGGTTTCATTGAGTGAAGCCATTCGCTTAGTGTGACACACACAACCAGCCAGTTGCTGATCCTGCCTGCCCTTCATGTCACCTGTTCCACACTCCTCCATTCCACCACCTCATGTCCACTCCTCACTTCATAAGATTCCTGTGATAGAGACCTTCTAGACCCTTCTAGATCCACAGTGGATGGCTGATCTTGCAACCCCCATGAATGGAGCCAGAACTGTTTCTGTAAGAGCAAGTGGATCTTGGCCAATTTACTTTTGTAGGATGATGTTCAGGGGCTCCATTCAGCATGAAGTAGATAATTTCTGGGGCTCAGATGGTTCTAGCATTGCTTTCATGGAGCCCAGAGAATGCCCTTTGGTCAATACATCCTTGTCACTTCACTAGTATAAATTAAAAATTCCACCATAAGCTTTATTTACTGATTTATTTATTTTTCCCCAAAGAAGATCATTGTGATTCTGGTTAAAATGCAAACCTGCACAAAAGGGCACAGAGTCTGACCATTCGCTTACACACCTTGATCTCCTTCTAGCTGTCTTGGTTTCCTGATTGTCAATGCACTGAAGCCATAGTACCTGTCATACCTTACTGAAGGCAGTGCAGATGTAGCCCGCAGCAAGGTGCTCACAAGAGTCACTAAGTGATAAGTAAAACCAGGTCTTCTGGGTGCTTCTTGTTTGTGGTAGCTACTGGGGAAAGGAGCTGTAGGAGGGTCAGGACCGAAGAAATAGCAGTGCACTTGGGAGGAGCAGCTCGTGGGCCATGTGACAAGGGATGTGGCCCTGGTGGGAGGTGGGGGTTGGTAGAGAGGATAGATGGATGGTAGGGAATTCCAAGTGCTGTTGTCCTGCTGTCTGGAAAACCCATATAGGTGACAGACCAAGGCTGGTTTCCTCTTTCCTTCTCATCTCAGCAGGTGGGGCCCACTCTGGGTGGCCGGGGGAGAGAGGGGAAGAGGAGGAGGAGGAGGAAGGCAATCAGGTTCTGGCTAAGGATGGGTTCACACTCTCCAGGAAACTATAACATGGGCTCTAGAACAGCCTAGTGCAGAATTTGGAGCGGCCAGGCGGGGCACAAGGCTGTGGATGATAGCAGGTGTGGGTGTTTTATGTCTGTGGTGGTGCAGGTTTGCCGGTTTGTATGACTTGCCTTTTAATGTTCTGCATCTCAGGCATTGTTTCTGCAATGCTCGCTCTTTCTCTTTCTCCCTCTCCTTCTCCCTCTCCCACTCCCCCCTCTCTCTGTCTCTCTGTCTCTCTCTCTCTCTCTCTGCTCCTAGTCATCTTCCCTTTGTTTCTGATCTTTGGAAATGCAGAGGCATCACATAGAAGGGCAGAAACAATGCAGTTCCTATGGCATGCACCACATGTCTGTACACACAGGCCACCACTGTGGCCCACATCATCCTGCAGCTCAAGGATATCCACACACAAAGGACCAAGGATCAGGCTTTGTTAAAGCATAAAGCAGGCAACTTGCAACTCAGACTTTGCCCTTCACCCTTCTCTCCTCCAAAGATCTATTAAATGTGCAGACACAGAAATATGCTTATGCTGGCAATGAGGCTTGAACTCTGGACCTCATGCACTTCCTTAGCTTGTTTTGCTCCAGACTAGTGCTTTACCCACCATTCGACTGACCCCTCCAATTTTGACCTTTTTCTGGTTAATTGGAGAGAAATTTTCCATGGATTTGTCTGCCCTGGCTGGTTTTCAACCTTGATCCTCAGGTCTCAGCCTCTTGAGTGGCTAGGATTAGAGACATGAGCTATTAGCACTAATGTGAGAAAAAGTCTTTTCTATCAAAAGAGTTTTCTTCATTTCTGTTAATATTGAGAGATTTTCTTTTCTTTTTCCATTTTGTCCACTATGGGTCTTTAACTCTGAGCCTGGGCACTGTCCTGAGCTCTTCAGCTCAAGGTGAGAGCTCTACCACTTGAGTCACAGCGCCACTTCTGGTTTTCTGGTGGTTTATTGGAGAGAAAGAGTCTCATGGACTTTCCTGCCCCGGCTGGCTTTGAACTGTGATCCTCAGATCTCAGCCTCCTGAGTAGCTAGGATTACAGGTGTGAGCCACCAGTGCCTTGTGAGAATTGTTTTTCTGAAGGGTTCCTGCTTTGGCCAGGTGGCTTGGCCCTTGTTAAGTACACTTTAATTACAAACTTCCTTTTCCTGAGCACCTGAGAAGCTCCTTGAATTTTAATTACATCTGCATCCCTTTCCACATTGTGAGCCTGAGCTCAGCCAATGGGAGCAGAGGGGTGGTGCCTGCTGGATCAGGGACAGAAAGGGAACAGCCAGCCTGCCTGCTCTGTGTGGTTGCTTGCCAACTTTTTGACTGATGGTGCATTCTTCTGTAGGAATAAACTTAGCCTTGGTGAGTTCCTTTTGAGATACCCAGGAACTAAAAATCCACTTTACTGTCCAGATCCTAAACCTACACAACCTGGAAGTCTGCATGTACACAGAAGAGGTAGGGCTTGCTGCCTGTCCTGAGCAAAGCAGCATTGCTCTATATCTGACCATAATGCACTTGTACTGAGACAGGAGACAGCATGGGATAGACTAGAATCTCCATCAGCTCTGTGACCTTGTCTCTATCTCCTGGCTGTTCATTTGCCCATTCAAACAATGGAGTTCATGCTTAGCAATCTCTCAATTCTTCTCCAGTCCCGTTGGCCTTGTCCTCTTGCATTTCCCAGGCTCCTTCTTCTCTCCTATATATTTAAGACATTTTTAAAATTTGTTTATTCCTGGTGCCAGTTATGGGACTTGAACTCAGGGCCTGGGCACCGTCATTTATCTTTTACTCACAAAGCTGGTGCTCTACCACTTGAGCCACAGCCTCACTTCTGGCCTTTTTTTAACTCATTAATTGGAGATAAGAATTGCACAGTCTTTTCTGTCCAGACTGGCTTTGGATAGCAAGCCTCAGGTCTCAGCCTCTTGAGTAGCTTGGATAACATATATGAGATATTAGTGCCCAGCAATCAATTATATCTCTAAATGAAGTGAAACATACATAAAATATTAATTTCAATGTTGGACAATAAAGTGCTATAACGAATACTCCATCTTAGACTGTCTTTTTGTCAAGCATATAACTTCTTTCTACTCTGTCAAGTCCCTTAATAATGGCAGCCCTTATGGCCAAATGGTTCCTAACAGGTGAGTACCCCCTCCCCCCACACCAGGGAGGGATTCGAGGAAGACACATATTTTTTAAGACAGACATTCAGACAACGGCACTCATTCATGCCCCTAAACTCATGTCTTTTCTAATTGTAAAACACATTAACTCACCTGGCACCAGTGGCTCACACTTGTAATCCTAGCTGCTCAGAATGAGATCTGAGGTTCATGGTTCAAAGCCAGCCCAGGCAGGAAAGTCCATGAGACTCTTATCTCCAATTAACCACAAGAAAACTAGAAGTGGTGCTGTGGCCTAAGTGATAAAGTGCTTGACTTCTGCTGAAGAGCTGTGGGACAGTGTCTGGACCTAGAGTTCATGTGCCATGACCAAAAAAAAAACCCAAGAAAACAAAATAGACACATTAACTTCATCCTAGTATTCCCCATCCCTCCATCCACAAAAAAGTAAACTTCGTCACTTATTCCAGCATTAACTTTAAAGTCTAAAATCCCCAGTATGATCTAAGTCACATATAGACCAGTTTTAAATCACGCTTCCTTCTGAGTTTGTACGCCAGTATAACCCAATGTATAGTTCTAAAACACAATGGTGGATTGGCATAGAATGGACATCCCCATTTCTAGATTGCTACATGGCACAAAAGAAAGGAATAGCCATTAAGTCTCCCAAATCCAACAGAGTAAGCAACATTAAATCTCAAGGATGAAGATGGGTCATCTTAATGAAATTCCATTTCGTGGACACTTAAGGCCTCAGGAAGACTTTCCTAGGTGATGCTCAAATTTCTACTCATGCTGAAATTTCATGCCTATGATTTCTTTAAGTTGGGGCTGTACATTGTAGCTTTGTGCGTGTGTGTGTGTGTGTGTGTGTGTGTGTGTGTGTGTGTGTGTGTGTGTGTGTGTAGCCTGGTCTTCAATCAGTCCTCTCAATATTGTCCTAGCAGAGATCTTGATAAGACTCCATTGTCACAGCCTGTTCTCTATAGTAGCTCTGTGATAAAGCTGAAGAGCTGAGGGACAGTGTCTGGACCTAGAGTTCAAGCCCCATTACCAAACCCCCCCCAAGAAACAAAATAGACACATTAACTTCATCCTAGTATTCCCCATCCCTGCACCCACAAAAATGAAAACTTTCCCACTTATTCCAGCATCAACTTCTTCTAAAATCCCTAGTATGACCTAAGTCACATACAGACCAGCTTTAAATCACGCTTCCTTCTGAGGCTGTATGCCAGCAGAACCTAATGTATAGTTTTAAATACAATGGCAGACTGGCATAGAATGAACATCCTCGGGCTGGGAAGGTGGCTCAGTGGTAGAGCGCTTGCCTTGCATGCCTGAGGCCCTGGGTTTGATTCCTCTGCACCACCTAAGCAAAAAGAAAAAACCCAGAAGTGGCACTGTGGCTTAAATGGTAGAGCACTAGCCTTGAGCTGAAGAGCTGAGGGACAGCACACAAGCCCAGAGTTCAGGCCCCATGACTGGACCCCCCCAAAAAAAAATGCACATCCTCATTACTAGAGGGCTACATAGAACAGAAGAAAGGAATAACCTTTAAGTCTCTCAAATCCAACAGAGTAAGCAACATTAAATCTCAAGGCTGGAGATGGGTCATCCTAATGAGATTCCATTTCGTGGACACTCAAGGCCTCAGGAAGACTTTCCTAGGTGATGCTCAAGGTTGCACTCTTGCTGAAATTTCATGCCTATGACTTCTTTAGGCTGAGGCTGTATATTGTAGCTCTGTGCTTGTGTGTGTGTGTGTGTGTGTGTGTGTGTGTGTGTGTGTGTGTGTGTGTGTGTAGCCAGGTCTTCCATCAGTTCTCTCAATATTGTCCTAGCAGAGATCTTGATAAGACTCCAGTGTCAAAGCCTGCTCTCTATAGCAGCTCTGTCCCTGAAGTAGGACCCTGCCTGGTCTTCAAGGCTTTTGCAAGCATCCTTTGAAATCTGGCCGGAGGAAGCCATGCCCCCATAGCTCCCACCTTCAGATTGCCTGTGGAATTCACTGTATGTGGACAGTACACAAACAAGGCTTGCATTGTGGTGGCCTGAGGCACATCTTGGCCCTCAGAGCCACAGCTGGGGGTGTGGCAGAGGAGTGCTGTTGCAGAATGTAGGGATCAGAAACTAGAACAACTCTGGGCAAGGATCCCCATAGGTCCCACAGGTACTCTGGGCCTGTGAGGGGAAGGATAACCCTAGAAATCTCTGAAATGCCTTCTAGAAGCTTCTTTCTATCCTTTGCTAATCTCCATATGATTACTTGGTCACAACCTTGCTTTTCTGTCCTCAGCACACACACTTTGTTTGTGTGTGTGTGTGTGTGTGTGTGTGTGTGTGTGTGTGTATGTGCACACATATATGCATGCATGTGTGCATGCTGGTCTTGGGGTTTGAACTAAAGACTTTGTGCTCTCACTTAGCTATTTTGCTCAAGGCTGGTGCTCTGCCACTGGAGCCACACCTCCATTTTTGTTTCTTTGCATGGGTACTAGGACTTGAACTGAGGACATTGAGCTCTTGCTTAGCTTTTATGCTCAGGGCTGGTGCTCTAACACTTGGGCCACATCTCCATTTCTGGCTTGGCTTTTTGGCTGGTTAGATGAAGATAAGAGTCTCATAGAGTTGTATACCCAGTCTTGCTTTGAACCATGATCATCAGATCTCAGGCTCCCTGAGTAGCTAGGATTACAGGTAGGAGCCACTAGTGAACCGTGATCCTCAGATCTCAGCCTCCCTGAATAACTAGGATTACAGGTATGAGCCACTAGTGCTCAGCTTGAACATGCTATTTTGACTCTTTACATGGACAGTCTCAGAACTTTCCAGATCTTTCCATGCTCATTCCCTCCTGAGTGTAAATTCTGGCTTCAGATCATTTGATAATTCCTCTCTTCTTGCATTTTACAAGAAGCTTTTCAGAGAAGCCACATAGGTTCCCGAACCTTTGCTGCCTGGAGAGATTTCTTCTGCCTGATTCCAGAGCATCACCCCACACATTCTGCCTTCTATAGCATCTGAGGAGAGGGACAGAATTCACCCAGCATCTTTTTTTTTGGGGGGGGGTTCCGGTCATGGGGCTTGCACTCTGAGCCTGGGCACTGTCCCTTAGCTCTTCAGCTCAAGGCTAGCGCTCTACCACTTGAGACACAGCGCAACTTCCGGCTTTTTTCTTTTTGCTTATGTGGTGCTGAGGAATTGAACCCAGGGCCTCAGGCATGCAAGGCAAGCGCTCTACCACTGAGCCACCTTCCCAGCCCCATCACCCAGCATCTTTGCAAGGTCACAGCAAGGCTGGCCTTTCCTCTTGTTTCTTTCTCACACTTTGCTCAGCATGTCTAACTGAGGCTCCATTTCAGCTGATTCTAAGTCCTGACTGCAACTGCTGAGAACACAGTTGTTTTCCCTCCCTACCACTTTATTCTCACAGAACCTATTGCCTAATGCTTCCTTTACAAAAAAGCAAGACTCCTCATGGCATTCATCTCCAAACCCTTCTAGCTTGGGCCCTGTATCCAGCTCCAAACCCACTTCCACATTGTTAGATATTTAGGAAAGCCACCACAGTGTACCACATGGCTCTGGGACCCATCTTTGTCATCTTATTCCATTGGTATGACTATAACAAAATACCAGAGGCTAGACACTTTATTAACAAGAGAAACTTGTGTTTTATTGCCTTGAAAATTGAGTCAAGTTCATGGCCCAGCTGTCAGAGGCTCAATTGTCAGATTATGCTACAATTGGCTTCCAACATGGTGCTTGGAACACAGCATCTTTGGATGGGGACGGACACTTGCTGAACATGGACACCAGCAGTCAGACTCCCCATAGATTCCTTTCTGATAGCATTAATCTCTCCACAAGGTCAGAGCCCTCCTGGCCTAAACACCTCCCCAAGTCACCACCTTCTAACACTGAGAGGATGGGGATTAATTGTTCAGCGTGTGAACTCGTGTGTGTGTGTGTGTGTGTGTGTGTCTGTGTGTGTGCTCAGACCACAGTGATCTCACTTTCTGCATCTCTGATATAAAACATTCTGAGTGGTAAACAGGTATGTTAAGCAGTTCCATGTGAAATCATATGAGCACCAGGAAACATGCCAGGAACTATAGATAGAGGGAGAAGGGATGATGGCTAGGATTTTTTTTTTTTTTTTTTTGCCAGTCATGGGGCCTGAACTCTGGGCTTGGGCGCTGTCCTTGTACTTTTCAGCTCAAGGCTAGCGCTCTACCACTTGTGCCACTTCACCACTTCCGGTTTCTCTAGTAGTTTATTGGAGACAAGAGTCTCACAAACTTTCCAGCCTGGGCTGGTTTTCAATCGTGATCCTCAGATCTCAGCCTCTTGAGTAGCTAGGGTTACAGAAGTGAGCCACAAGCGCCCGCTTTTTCTAGGATTTTTATCCCTTTCTCCTGAATAGAATTAAACACACTGTGAACAAAAGTGTCAGTTTGTCCTCTGTATCTTGGTATTATTTCCAGGCCACCATTGTGATTTCTGAGTACTAGGATAAAAAGATTCATGAAGCCAGCTTTCCAAATATATAGCATGGAGCTATATTTGGTGATACCGATTCAAACAGCATAAGCTTGTTTATGAATTCTAAATTGAATTTCACTCAGGAACCACATGGAATTAGACACCAGACTAAGGTGAGCTATATGGAAATGAAATGGACAGAACTCGAGACTTCAAAACTCTGTTGGTCAGCCAGGCCCTGGGGGCTTATGCTTGTAATTCTAGCTACTGAGAAGTCTGAGATCTGAGGATTGCAGTTCAAAGCCAGCCCTGGTAAGAAAGTCAATGAGACTCATGAACCACCACAAAACTGGAAGTGGTGCTGTGGCACAAAGTGGTGGAGTGCTAGCCTTGAGCAAAAAGAGCTGAGAGACAGCATCCAGTACCTGAGTTCAAGCTCCACAATAGACCAAAAAGAAAACAAGACCAAGGATACTAGCCAGGCCCCACGATACTAGTTCAAGCCCCAAGAGAAGCACAAAATAATAATAAAAATAGATGCAATCATGGTTCTAACGTCTGAATTAGCTCTTACTTGTTGGAGTTCTCTTTATGAAGGGATCGAGCTATTAGGGGATACTGAAAGGAGGTGAGGAGTACAGAAGTCAGGCCATTCTCAACGTTTTTGTGTGACCCAACACTCAGTTCCATAACCTTGATGGCTGGGCTGTGGGGTGAGTTTTATAGTCCTTGCCTTCCCTCTCAGGGGTGCAAAGCATCCATTGAGTTCTTCAGGTAATAATGGTAGTGTGCATGCTCTTAGGAGGTCTCCTCATCTATATAATCATGTGAAGTAGAAATGGTGTTTCCACAGCCCTTCAAGACCACCTCCACCAGCACATTGACCCTATGGTAAGGTAAACATATGGGAAGTAAAAACACTCAGGCTGAGTCTGAAGCAGTGAGACAGAGGACCTGCACCATGCACAGCTCCTCTAGGGTGGAAATCTGCAGCTGGTGCCTTACCATTTGAGCCAAAGCTCCGCTTTCAGATATATATATATATATATATATATATATATATATATATATATATATATATATATCTGTATATATGTATATATACATGCTATGTATATATATATACAGATATATATTCAAATATATATTATGAAACCATTATTTATTTAATATATTTTTTGTAAAGATACTGTAGAGAGGGTTACAGTTACATGAGTAATGTAATGAGTACATTTCCCATGGAAGCATTGTTACCTCCTCCTCTGTTTTTCCCATACCATCCCTTCCCTCCCTACCTCCCCACTCCTCCCTTCCCACCCTCCACCAGAAGTTGTAAACTTCATTTTCAACAAATTTCTTGTACATCTCATTGTTACAATGTGTCAACCTGTATCTTTATTTCAGCATTTTGTTTTTTTTCTTCCCTTCCCCAAATTAGAAAATTGAATATACAAGATGCAGGGCACTACAATCAGTGAACCAGGGGTTATACCATGGGGAAAGAACAGACAAAAGAAACAAAAAAATCACATAGTACATTATACATACATTAAAATAACAGCAAGAAAGATAAAACCTCTTGTTTCCCTATCTTGGGGTGGGGGGGAGTTCATTTCACTTAGCATCATCTTATATGGTCATATGACAGGCTTTTTTTTGAGGGGGGGGGTCCGGTCATAGGGCTTGAACTGTGGGCCTGGGCGCTGTCCCTCAGCTCTTCAGCTCAAGGATAACGCTCTACCACTTGAGCTGCAGCGCCACTTCCGGCTTTTTTCCTTTTGCTTATGTGGTGCTGAGGAATTGAACCCAGGGCCTCAGGCATGCAAGGCAAGTGCTCTACCACTGAGCCACCTTCCCAGCCCCGACAGGCTTTTTTTTAACCTGGGCTTTGAACTATGATCATCAAATCTCAGCTCAGATTAAAGGTGTGAGCCACCCATGCTTGGCTTTGCTCAGAATTTTTATCCCGAGGGTCTTCTGCCAGCTCTCATTTGGCTGGGGGAGGAAGAGACACCAGTGGGAAAAGGAAATGTGAGCTTTTGGTGGAGGGGGCTAGTGGAAGCTCAGTAGAACTTTCTGGAAGATGGAGTTCTGTATCTCCATCAGGGCTTCAATTCTTTGGACTTCCAATATCCACAATCACTTTTTTTTGTGCTGTAAGTGGGGCTTGAACTCAGGGCCTGGATGTTGATCTTTAGGCTAGCACTCTACTACATGAGCCATAGCTCCACTCCCATCATTTTGGTGTAAATTGGAGATAAGAGTCTCATAGATTTTCTTCCCTAGGCTAGCTTTGAACCTTGAGCCTCAGATCTCAGTTTACTGAGTAGCTTAAATTACAGGCCTGAGCCACCAGTGCGCAGCTTACAATGACTTTTTAGCAAGAGGTAGCTATAGGCAGCCTGTAGGTAGGTGACTTGTTAGATGGGTTTGGTTTAGTACCAGCAAATTGTTCCTGGAACTTAAGCTTGGAGCTTGGGTGCTGTCCCTGAGGTTTTGTGCTCAGGGCTGCTGCTCTATCACTTGAGCCTCAAGTCCACTTCTAGCCTTTTGGTTAATTGGAGATGAGAGTCTCATGAATTTTCAGGATGGCTTTGAATCATGATCCTTAGATCTCAGCCTCCTGAGTAGCTAGGATTACAGGCATGAGCCACTGGTGCCTGACTTTAAAATGAGATATTTTCATATACAATTCATATGTTTCTGGCTCCTCTGGGACACCAGTTTTTTTGATAACATTGGTCTTTTTGCCAGTCCTTGGGCTTGAACTTAGGACACTGTCCCTGAGCTTCTTTTGATCAAGGCTAGCATGCTATCACTTGAGCCATGGCACCACTTCCACCTTTTTCTATTTATGTGGTATTGAGGAATTGAACCCAGGACTTCATGCATGATAGGGAAGCACTCTACCATTAAGTCACATTTCCAGACAAAATTGATCCTTATACATCTTCAGTAGTATACTATGAGAAATTGGTGTGTGTGTGTGTGTGTGTGTGTGTCTGTGCATGCATGCATGTGTGTGCATATGTGTTTATACATATGAATGAGTATACACCTTGCTTTGCACTTGCCCAGAGCTCTCTAGTTCCAGACCTCTTGACCTGTCTAGCCATTTTTATAATTGATGGCCCAATCATTTATGACACCTGATCCAGGCAATCATTTTACCTTAGAAGTAAGTACATGAGGCCCAGATAAGGTATGTGACTTTATCAGAGTCATACATCCTCCACCACAGACAGAGTAGGCATTGTTTACATAATATGAAGTTGCCCTGTGGCTCAAGTGGTAGAGTGCCAACTTTGAGCGAAGGAAACAAAAAAGCCAAGAGCAAGTGCAATATCCTGAGTTCAAATCCTAGTACTGGCACAAAAGACAAGGCTTTCTCTGCATCTCTATGTCATGGCATCTCATTTACCTCAGAGATGATCGTTGTTAAGATTCCTGAATGCTTACTTCAACATTTTATTTGCATGAATCTAATAAATTCTTATTTTAACACAGCAGTAATTAGGCCACTCATGGTGTGTGTACACCTCCTCCATTTTTGCTTAACATTTTTGCTTTCATTTCAGCACACAGGACTCTTTTATTTATCTCTTTTTTTGGCTGGTTGTGGGGCTTGAACTCTGGGCCTGAACACTGTCCCTCAGCATTTCAGCTCAAAGCAGTGCTCTACCACTTGAATCACAGCGCCACTTCTGGTTTTCTGGTGGTTTATGGAATATAAGAATCTCATGGACTTTCCTGCCTAGGCTGGCTCTTTGACCCTCAGTCTCAGTTTCCTGAGTAGCTAGGATTACAGGTGTTAGGCACTGGCTCCTGGCTTTATTTATCTTTGATGGCTGCTTATGACAGATGAACTTTAGGCTATTACTCAGGACAAACAAAGTTAATCCACCAAAAAGCACAGACAAGAAACATCTTAGACTTTGTGGATCCTAGGATCTCTGTACCCACTCTTCTTCCTTCCTCTTCTTTTGAACACTGCTTTAACAATGCAAGGATTATCACTAGCTCACACCAACAGTCTGATGCGGCTACTACCTCCGGTCTCGAATCACAGCTCATTTACTCAGGCCTAAGGTAGAAAATACAAAATGTATCTACCAGACACTTTGGGGGCACATTTCAAGCAAAATCGTGACCAGTCTTGCCTCAACCTTTGCATCTCTGAGTAAGAGAAGAAATCATGTGGAGACAGTGATTCACAGACTCCGGGGCTATTCAGTGGGTACAGCAGAGCTGCTGGAAAGCTCTTCAGTCATTCCTTCAGAGAGCTCTGTCCATTGTGCTGAAGATTAGTCCCCTGCTAGAGGCTTATGTGGAACTTGTCTTGGAATACAGAATTGGAAAGACTCACCTTTTTCTCAATTTGAGAGGGAGGCTCAGAGCATAGCCTCACCCCTCCCCCCAATGCTGCTTTATCTCTTTCCTCCTTTTGTTTTGGTCCCACTTCTGTTGTTCACAGTCTTTGGTGATAGCCCTGCTGCCCACACTTTTAGGGCTAGTGAGTGAGTGAATCCATGTGGTCAGGAGGGGAAAGGAGTTGTTTCATCAATTTGGAGGCTTCTGGCTACCATGAAGAGAACCCCCTGGCACAAATGAATTTAAATAAACAACATATACCACATCAGGTATATACCATGTGCAGGCACAGAAGGAGGGATGTGTCAAGGTAAGACACAGAGAGTAGCTGGGTGGGGATGCATCATGGTTTATTTTGGCATATCTATTCAACATATTAAGTCCATCTTTGGGAATAAGATGGGTGGCCTTGCTCTAGGAGACATTGCCTGCCGCTGCTTCACAGAGACAGAAAACTTCTCCCCTCCTCCCTTACACCCTTGACATGCATTCCCTCATTGGCCAGAAATGGGTCACCTGGCCAATTGCTGAGCCAATCATTGATAAGAGGGATTTAGAAAACCAGCCCTGGCTGAGAAAAATTCACTGGGATTGAACAGATAGCTGTTTGGGCTGCCACTGCCTTTTTAAAAAATTCAGTGTATTTTTGTTTGTCAAGCAGATCACATATGGGACACTGGCAGAGAGGGGAGAGATAGGGAGAGTTCTTTCTCTGCAAATCCCTTATCTGAGCAAACCTAGGTCCTGGGGATGAATGGACTTGGAGGAAGGCATTAGAGTGACAGGGAGGAAGAGGAAGAGTTGAAGCTTCAGAATGAAGCCCGCCTCCTACTTCCTTTTCCATCTTTCTTTGCTTTTTCTTTTTCTAAAATTTCTGTTCTCTGCAGAGAACCAAGCATCCAGAACAGAAGCTCCCAATAGGTTTATCTACTCATTTATCCTTCTCTGGGAACATTTGCTTTGTTAGCATTGAAAAGATTTATTCACCCCATCTTTGTTTTCACACTTGTGGGCTTTCTGCGTATTATTGGTTGTTTTTTTGTTTGTTTTCTTGCTTTTTCTTTTTGTACCAGTCCTGGACATTGTCCCTGAATTATTTTTTGCTCAAACCTGCACTCTACCACTTGAGTCACATCTCCACTTCTGGTGGTTTCTTTTATTTAATTTTTTTTGGAGGGTCGGGTCGTGGGGCCTGAACTCTGGGCCTGGGTGATGTCCCTCAGCTCTTCAGCTCAAGGCTAGCACTCTACCACTTGAGCCACAGCGCCACTTTCTGGCTTTTCTCTTTTTGCTTATGTTGTGCTTAGGAATTGAACCCAGGGCCTCAGGCATTCAAGGCAAGCACTCTACCACTGAGTGGTTTACCACTGGTGGTTTCTTTTGGTAGTTAATTAAAAGAAGGGTCTCACAAGCTTCCCTACCCAAGCTGTCTTTGAACTGCGATCCTCAGATCTCAGACTCCTGAGTAGTTAGGATGACAGGGGTGAGCCACAGGCACCTGGCTCTGCTGATTTTATTTTAAGCTTAAAATGGAAAAGCTTCTCTTTGAAATTTTGCTTATGTATATCAAATGTCACTGGAGAGTTGAAACCAATTTACCAAGTGTTTATATCATTTCATTCATTCCCTAATTCATTCATTCTTTCATAATCCTGTAATATCATAAGCACAAGTCCAATGTTGGCCCTTCTTTCTTGCCATAGGGGGGATTTGGTTATGCCCTTTGAGGCCAGACTCCCAGGAGTGTCAAATGAAGAAATACCAAGGACTGAGGCAAGTACTGAGAAATATAGTCCCCAAATTCCTTCCATGGAATTTTGCTCCAGTATCCATGCTGCCTGAATCCTGGAATAGGTCACCTGCCTAATCTTGTTTCACAGACAAAGATGGCACAGGTCAGCTGATGCTTTCTGTTGATGTCTCCTCCACATCTTCAGGAAGGAGACCACATGATTACATGACCAGAAGATCATGTGATCATGTGACCACACGTCTCTTTCGCTGCTCCAAAGATGGCAGACACGTGGGATGGGGAACCACATTGGTTTCTGCGTCAGGCTGACTTATTCCTTCTGTCTCTACTCCTGTTCTTCAGTTTTCTGGTCTACCTAATGGGAACAAAGATAATGTTTACCTCACTGGGTGATTGCAAAGATAATTCATGGGAAGTCTCTGGTCTAGGCCCTGCCTTTAACAGTGCTCAATACAGTGTATTCATTTACCTACCTGAAAGTGTATTTTAGTCCCAAACAGTACTATTTTCATAAGCAGAGAAGCATGATCATATGCTTTTGCTGTTTAGAAGGAGGTCATCTGCAAAAGGTTGTTGCTCAGACTGGGTTTCTGTCCTGCCTGGGGGCTGGAGTTGTTTGGTCACCCCATGCCTGTCGCTCCCTCAACATGTTAGAATTGAGCTGCATGTATCACTTTGAACTATGATTACTGCCAGTAAACTCTGGGCAGAAGACTGCATTGGAAATGATTCTTGAAGAGTTCAGTGGGACAGAAAATACACAAATGCAGAACATAGGCAACTAGACTAGGAGCATTGACCATTGCCAAATGTAGAGTAGCAAAGAGATCAAGGAGAAAATTCCATGATTATTTCATCCACAGAAATACCAACTGGTTGTGGAAATTTGGGTACATGGGTCTCTCTGCCTTCGCTTGTGTGTATGTGTGTGTGTGTGTGTGTGTGTGTGTGTGTGTGTGTGTGTGTGTGTGTGTATGTGTGTGTGTGTGTATGTGTGTGTGTGTGTGTGTGTTTAAAAGAGACAATATTATGATGATATTATATTGTGATATAGATCCCCCAGATTGTTACCAACCGATGGTTTTGCTTGACCCACAGAAGATTTTAGACTTTCAAATTAGTTTGTCAGCTCTGGTGCCTCTGGCTCACACATGTCATCCCAGCTACTCAAGAGGCTGAGATCTGAGGATCAAGGTTCAAAGCCAGCCTGAGCAGACCAATTGGAGAGGCTTTTATCTCCAATTAATCAGCAAAAAAGCCAGAGGAAGAGGTGTGGCTCAAGTTGGTAGAGAACCAATCTTGATTTTTTAAGAAAAAGCTAAATCAGAGCATGAAACCCTGAGTTCAAGTTTCAGTGCCTACTACCACACAAATTAGTTGTCATCATTTAAAGAATAGATGGTTTCATTCTGCATCTGGAGGAACAGATAGCTGGAGTTGAAAATTGCTACCATTAAAAAATGTCATTGTAGCCGGGGGCTGGTGGCTCACGCCTGTAATCCTAGCTATTCAGTGGGCTGAGATTTGAGGATCTCGGTTCAAAGAAAGCCCAGGCAGGAAAGTCTGTGAGACTCTTATCTCCAATAAACCACCAGAAAACCAGAAGTGGCGCTGTAGGTCAAGTGGTAGAGCGCTAGACTTGAGCTGAAGAGTTGCGGGACAGCGCCCAGGCCCAGAGTTCAAGTCCCATGACTGACAGAAAAAGAAAAAAATTCCTTGTTATTATAAAGATGATGCACAGAGGGGTTACAGTTCCATAAGTCAAGTCATGAAGACAGTTCTTCTTGGCCAGTGGTCACCCCTTCCCATGCTCTTTTGCAGTGTTCCCTACCTTCCCATCTCCACCAGTAAGTTGGATAGTTCATTTAAAAGTGTCCATTGAGTACTGTTACAGCATTGGTTCACCCTTTGTCCCTCCATTTCTATGCCTCCAACTTTGCAGCATTTAAAAGGCCAAAAAGGTGATTTGTGGGGGGCAGGGGAAAGGGGGTGCTACATTTCCCGGAACTTCATCTCCACTCACCCAAATGGCTCAGTGGAGTTTGCTGCCTGCATCCCTGAGCAGATCATCTGCTTAGCATGATCCAGATTCTCCTGAGGGTTCTAACTACAGCAAGGCTTGCTCCATCCTTCCAGCCAAAAGGGGAAATAAAAGCAGATTGATATTTTCCTGTCTGTCTGACATTTCACCCCCTCTCCCAGAAAGAATGTGTATCATTAACTTTATTGATCATAACAGCCATTATTTAGTAGAATTTAGGATGATTTCAACACCTTCTCTCAATGGATTCTTTTGAGTTGTTGGCATTAACATCTCCCACTTGGTAGAAGAGGAAACAGAGGTTCAAAGAAGCTAAGGAATTTACCAGGCCAACCTCTGATGCAGATTGACTGACAAAACACAACCCCCTGCCATGGAACCACTAGAATCATCCAACAGCAGAGATAGGGCCAACTGCCCATCCAATTAAATAACACCAATAAGGCGAGTTTTCAGAGCAGGAAGTTTCCATCTGGGATAGATTTCTCATTTCACATGTCAAAGGAAGGAATCCTCAGCCCTCTGAATATACCATCTGCGGGCTTGGGAGGAGACAGTGTCCTCCATAGAGGTCAAAGTTTGGCATTGTGATGAGACTCTAGCTGTCAGGCTGAATGTAGCCAGGAAGTAAAACATTGCTTCCAAAGTCAGGGAGAGGTGAGAAAAGAGCTCAGCTCCATGACACTGGCAGAGACCTGAGGCTGGTGCTCTGGGCAACATTTTGCTCAGCAATCTGTGGTGAGATTAGACCAGCTGGGCCTGTGCAAACATTGCACAGTTACAAAACTAGCAGATGTTATAATGGTCATTTGGACCCATAGCTATAGGGAAGATTTTCTTGTAAAAGTTCAGCAGTGGGCTGAGAAACTCAGCATAGCCTGGTGGCTATTACAGGTGGCTCACACCTGTAATCCTGGCTAATCAGAAGACTGTTATCTGAGGATCGAAGTTCAAAGCCAACCTGCAAAAGAAGGTCCATGACACCATTAACTTTAATTAACCCTGCAAAAACCTCCACCTGTAGCTGGGCACTGGTGACTCACACCTGTCATCCTAGTATTTAAGAAACTGAGATCTGAGGATCATGGTTCGAAGCTAGCCTAGGAGGAAAGTCCATCATGAGATTTTTTGGGGGGAGGGAGCGGTTGTGGGGCCTGAACTCTGGGCGTGGGCGCTGTCCCTCAGCTCTTCAGCTCAAGGCTAGCACTCTACCACTTGAGCCACAGTGCCACTTCCGGCTCTTTTCTTTTTGCTTATGTGGTGCTGAGGAATTGAACCCAGGGCCTCAGGCATGCAAGACAAGCCCTCTACCACTGAGCCACCTTCCCAGCCCCATCATGAGATTTTTATCTCCAATTAATCTCCCCAGAAAGCTAGAAATGGAGCTGTGGCCCAAGTGGGAAAGTGGTAGCCTGAGCAAAACAAAACAAAACAAAAAAGCAAAAAAGATTCAGGGACAACTCCCAGACCCTGAGTTGATGTCCCAGTGCCAGCCTCCAGAGAAGACAACAACAAAATAATGCAGTATGCTACAGCACACTCTTCTACAGATTTGGTATAGATGTGCTTGACCTTCATTCAAATGACGAGAACTCTGCTTGATGCTTCTCAGTGGAGCAGAGGTGAACCTCTCCGTTCTCTGCGGGTGTCAACCATTCATGTTGTACGTTGAAGGTTCTATTCCCACTGGTTACCATTCCTCGGCCAAAGCTGTTCTATGTGATTGAGTTTTCAGTTCTCTCCAACTATTTTGAAGCTCTTCTGACCCATTTTCTCTCCTGGGAGATTGGTCCTTCTAGGACACTTCACCTGGATGAGTTTTGCTGGTTGGTCTCACATATAAAGGGGCCAGTGAAATATCACACTTAGATGTTTTTTGATGGGCTGGGTCAGTGGGAGGTAGGAAGGAGGCCTAGGCCATTCTCTATTGCTTTCTTGATTCAGTGTGACATTGGTGATCATCATGGCTTCCATCTGTGTGGTCCCTGATGGACAGTCCCTTGGGCACAAATCTGACTCTCTGTGGACACTTATAACACTTCTTCTGAGCTTTCATCTCCTTTCGCCTTGGGGAATCCACAGATCTCTTTTGCTGCCAATCTCCATGTGGCTCAGTGGCCCTTGTTTATTCTTTAACCTCCTACCATCACTTCTTTCTTCCAGTTGGTTCACACAAGTGAACTGAATTTGTGTGTGTGTGTGTGTGTGTGTGTGTGTGTGTGTGTGTGTGTGTGTGTGTGTGTGTGTGTGTGTGTATGCAAGTACTTAGACTTGGGTCTCTTTGCTTGTTTTGAGTCCACTCAAGACTTGTGTTCTACCCCTTGAGCCACAGCTCTACTTCCTGCTTTTTGGTCAATTGGAAATCAGAGTCTCACAGACATTTCTACCCAGGCTGGCATCAAATCTTGATCTTCAAACCTCAGCTGCCTGAATAGCTAGGATGGCAGGCATGAGCTACTAGTACTGGGCTTTCCATGGGGCATTTTGTTTCTTGCTGAGACATGGAGCAGATGCTCCTGCTGAATTCACTCCTATGTGTTCCAAGTTGTTTTTCCATTATTTCACAACCAATTACGTCCAGCCCATCACCAAGATCATCACATTGGCTGCCTGCCCCTGGCACATATCGTTGCCCCTCCCTGAGTTCTAGGTCAACTAGAAATGTGAGGTCATTATGATCAGGTCATTCTTTTTGGAACTTGATTTCAGAACTAGGTTACTCAGGCTAAAGGCTTGCCGCCATCTTAAGGACTGTTTATGAGTGAGCTACTGTATTCCTTCATTCTCAACTTTCTGCTCTTAAATAAGAGTATCATGGCATTCCTTTCAAGCTAATTACTGCTATGATGAAGTGAATTGACATACATGGCAAAATTTTCATACAGGACAGTGCTTAGTGCTTCATACGGGTGGCCTTCATTGTCAAGCTAACCATGCTTTACATACTAGAGCAAACATTTAATCAAAACACATCACTTGTCTTTTATAGGATGCCGATTGTCTCATGGGCACTGCAAACATTGATGCTGTGGTGCTTTCTGGAGCCGGGTATCTTGGGAAGGAAATGGTGAGCCATTGTGTGTGTGTGTGTGTGTGTACACGTGTGTGTGCACACACGGGTGCATGTTCTGGTCCTGAGGCTTGAACTCAGGACCTGGGCACTGTTTCTGATTTTTTCAACTCAAGGCTAGTATTCTACCACTTGTGCCACACTTCCACTTCTGGCTTTTTGGTGGGTCATTGGAGATAAAAGTCATAGGGACTCTCCAGACTAGGCTGGCTTTGAACCATGATCCTCAATCTTAGTCTCCTGAGTAGCTAGGACTACTGTTGTGAGCCATCAGTGCCCGAATTGTAATTGTTTTTTTTTTCTTTTCCCCAGCCCTGTTTGAGTTTTCTCAGGTGCTCCCTAATGTGGGATGGAGTTGTATGTGAAAAGATGATTATAAGCAAAAAATATTGTGTGTTGGAAAATGTGTTTAATTCACCCTGGCTACTGGATATCTTTGGCTAGCAACAATGTGCTAGAGTGGTTAGTTATTAACTCTCAGAATTGCTGGGCTGATCTGAACTGTAGGTACCATCTCTGTTCAGCTTTGCAGGAGAAAATCCCATTCATCAGCCTGAGAAAAGATTCACATTGAAAATTCAAGATATGAGCCAAGTACTGGTGGCTCACGCCTGTCAACCTAGCTGCTCAGGAGGTTGAGATATGAGGATTGTGGTTCAAAGCCAACCCAGGCAGGAAAGACCATGAAACATTTATCTCCAATGAACCACCAAAAAGCCAGAAGTGAAGCTATGACTCAAGTGGTAGAGTGTTAGCCTTCATCAAGGGACAGTGCTCAGGTCCTGAGTTCAAGTCCCAGGACTGGCAAACATGTGCATGAACTTACCGTCCAAACCCCTTACCCACAAATTCAAGATATGATTTCTACTAAATGGTTGTCATTTTCTGCCATCTATTACAATAAAAAAAGACTCCATAGTTGGGATAATATAGGCAGGGTAAGGTGATAGGGAAGCTAGAAAATATATTCAAAAAATTAAGCTGCAATTAGGAGTGAGGGTATAATCAGGCTAAAAAAATAAACAGTCTGGATGGGTGCTGGTGACTCACATCTTTAATCCTAGCTACAGGCTCACGCCTGTCAACCTAGCTACTCAGGAGGCTTGAGATCTGAGGATCCTGGTTCAACGCCAGCCTAGGCAGGAAAGTGAATGAGACTCTTATCTCCAATAAACCAAAACTGGAAGTGGCACAATGGCTCAACTGGTAGAGTGCTCGCCTTGAGCTGAAGAGCTGAGGGACAGCGCCCAGGACCAGAGTTCAAGTCCCACATCATCAACAACAACAACAAATAATAATCAGTGGAAAAATCATTATAACCACAAGAATTTGAATCAAAAACTGTTTCAAGAACCCACAGACCTGCCTTCTTTCTAACACTTTCTTTTTTTCTTTTTTCTTTTTTCCACATGTAGAGTAAAGATTTCTGCTCCAGAGAAGTAAATAGGTGGGAATAAAAAGTGCCTTTTTTTTGGTAAATCTATGACCAGAATGAGTATCTTAAATACGATCATGAGGAGCAGACTTCCATGTCACAAAACCCCTTTGCCAATCCAGATCCACTGTGCCACTCTTGCATAATAGTAGCAAAATGAAGAAAAACAACCAAAGGATAATTGAGAAGTTGTTAGGTAACCCTTCATCCAGGGGACCAGTTTGTGAATAAGGGGCTGCAACCCACATAGAGACATGAAGGTCACCTACGAAGGCCCTAATTTTCTGTTTGTAAGAAGCCGTCAAATTTTCCCACTCCTGGCAACTGGCAAGATACTGTCAGCTAACTTGTGTGAGGTTTTGTGGATGACTTCAAGCTTGTATTGTTAATCTGAGTTCCTCAGGGGTCACAGTGGGGCATGGAAATCTGGTAGGGTTCCCTTTTCTTTCTTTTTCTTTCTTTTTATTTGTCAGTCATGGGACTTGAGCTCTGGGCCTGGATACTGATCTTGAGCTCTTCAGTGCCCTACACTTGAGTTACAGCACACTTCTGGTTTTCTGGTGGTTAATTGATTCTATAACGTGAGCCCCAGCTCTACCTCTGTTGAGTGTGTGTGTGTGTGTGTGTGTGTGTGTGTGTGTGTGTGTGTGTGTGTGTGTGTGTGTGTGTTTGGTGCTTAATTGACAAAAAGAGTTTCATTCATTTTCCTGCCCAGGCTGAGCTTGAATGATGAGATCTCAGATCTCAGATCTCTCCTCAGATCTCAGCCTCCCATATAGCTAGGATTACAGACATGTGCCACTGGTGCCCAACTATGGTTACCTCTTCTTCCTTTTCTCCTGTTTCTGTGGTTCCTTTTGTTCATTCCTGGCCACCTCCATTTGGTGAAGAATGTTTTAGCCATCTTCTTCCCAATCCCTTACCCTTTCAAGAAGCCATGTGTGATATGATCACCAGATGCAATCTCTTTGAACATAAATAGGAACCCATTTTACTTCCTGAACTGCCTGTTACACAGTGGCCTCAACAAATGTCCTATCTCCTTCCGATCTCACAACAAGCCTATGATCAAAGCAGTTGTCTTTTATAAAAATTGCCAAACTGTGGGCCAGTGTCTTATACTTACAATTCTAGCTGAGATAAAAGGATCATGGTTTGAAGCCAGCTTGGGCAGACAAATCTGAGAGCCTCTTATCTCCAATTAACCACCAAAAATAAAGAGCTTTATATACAGCACCAACCTTGAGCTGCAAAAAAGCTCAGGAGCAGTGCCTAGGCCCTGAGTTCAAGCTCTAAGACTGTCAAATGCACACACACATACACACACATGCACACACACACACACACACACACACACACACACACACACACACACACTTGTCATTTTATAGTTAAGAAATGGAGACACAGGTTAAGCAGCTTGTCCAAGATTAACTCACTGACAAACAGCAAAGCTAGGGAATAGACTCATGCCTCATGGGCTCCATCAGTCATACTTATTCTTCCTGGACTGCCATATCAGCTGCAGAGCTCTGCCTCGTTGTTGGCAACATGAATTATGGCATCTTGAGATGGGTGGCAAATCCCTGTGTATCACTTGGCTGGGCTTCGCCTGATGAAGCTATCTTGGTCGCCCAGGTGGACATTGTCTCAACAACAGTGATATATTCAGGTCCCATGAGAGAGACAGACACCAGGGCCTCTTCCTTCTTCTGCTTTGGTGCAGGAGGAGCTACAGCTTCAAGGAAAGTGAGAATTTGGCTCTGGTTCCCGGGCTATTGCCAAACCAGCCTTGTAGAGGCTGCTTCTGCTTAGGGATTATCACAAATTGCTGGGCCCTGCACCTGACAGCCAGCCAGCTGCAGGATGTGTTCAGAAAGCCAATAGAAGCCACCACTGCAGAAGCCTTCTGTTTATGTTCCGATCCTCCTTATCCATCATGCCAGACAATGGAGTCAGTGCGACAGTCACCTTCGTCCCAGATGAGGATTCAGGGGTGAGGTGTCACGTCTCTGGGGGACAGAGGGCCTTAGCTCCCTCAGGGAAGGGCGGTCACCTCCTTCTGGCATGTTTGGCAGGCATTTCCTCATTCAACTCCCATTTGTTAATGTATGTATTGAGCAAGTTGCTGATGCCTAGCTACTGGTAGCAACAAATAATCCTTGACCTCTTCTAAAAGATGAGAAGAAACAAGTGCTACCATTCCTCCAGGGTAGTCAGCAAGAATCTGAAAGTTTAGTTTGGAGATTGCTGCTAACCGTGTGTGTGTGTGTGTGTGTGTGTGTGTGTGTGTGTGTGTGTGTGTGTGTGTGTGTGTGTGTGTGTGTGTGTGTGTGTGTGTGTGTGTGTGTGTGTGTTTGCGCACGTGCGTGCATGTGTGCGCGTGCGCGCACTCGCATGCCAGTACTGAAGCTTGAACTTAGAACCTTCTGCTTGCTCTTGTTCAACTTTGTTGCTCATGGCTGGTGTTATACCACTTTATCCATACCTGTACTTTCTTGTGCTGGTTATTTCGAAATAACAGCCTCCCAGATTTGTCTGCCCAGGATTCTCAGATCTCAGCCTCCTGAGTAGCTAGGATTATAGGCATGACTTGGCACACAGCTTCTTGCTAATTTTTGAATAAAAGTTCAGAAAGCCATTTTCATCCTTGGAGCCAGAACTAATCTATTGCTTTTCATGCATGATCTCTCTCTTTACAATTGGTGATTTAAACATAAATAAATGAGGGCTGGGAAGGTGGCTCAATGGTAGAGCGCTTGCCTTGCATGCCTGAAGCCCTGGGTTTGATTCCTCAGCACCACATAAGCAAAAAAAAAAAGTTGGAAGTGGCGCTGTGGCTCAAGTGGTAGAGCGCTAGCCTTAAGCTGAAGAGCTGAGGCACAGCGCCCAGGCCCCAGAGTTCAGGCCCCATGACCGGACCCACCAAAAAAATAAAAAAATAAAAAAATGATTATTAGTTATGGTGGGCCACTAAACCTTTCAAAAGGCTTAGAAGGGGACTGGGAATGTGGCTCAGTGGTAGAGCGCTTGCCTTCCATGCATGAGTCCCTGGGTTTGATTCATCAGCACCACATACGCAAAAAGAAAAAAGCCGGATGTGGTGCTGTGGCTCAAGTGGTAGAGTGCTAGCCTTGAGCTGAAGAGCTGGAGGACAGCGCCCAGGCCCAGAGTTCAGGCCCCAGACCGGAACCCCCCCTCCCCCGCAAAAAAAGATATATTTCAAAAGGCTTAGAAACCAAGCAAAGGCTGGAAGTATAGCTTGATGGTAAAGCATTTGTCTAATGTATATGAGGCCCGGAGTTCCTCCAACAGCACAAAACCAAATAGCAGCCAACCAAAGTTCTTCCTCCTGAGCTCTAGCCTCTCTCCACAAAGTGACAGCTTTTCCTTTCTGGAAAGCAGTTTGGGGACACGTAAAAAAATATGAGGGTGTTCTGTGTAGAACCTTGATTTTCTTAGCTAAACCATTTATCTTAGAAGCCTTTCTGTGCCAGTGTGATATGTTGAATTTATTCTTTTTAAAGATTGTGCAGGATTATATTGTAGGGATGTGCAATACTTAATGATGCAACCCAATGGCTCTGTGTGCGTGTGTGTCAGTACTGGGGTCTAGCACTACCACTTGAGCCATAGCTCCACTTCTACTTTTTGTTGGTTAATTGGAGATAAGATCTCACAGATAATCCTGACTGGGTTGGCTTCAAATTTTGATGTTCTGATCTCAGCTTCCAGAGTAGCTGGAATTACAGGTGTGAGCCACAGGTGTCTAGCCCCGTTTGATATTGACAGATGCTTATGGTTTTTTTTTTTTCTTTTCTGGTTGCTTTATATTCAGCTCTACAATTTCCTTGGCATACTTTAGGCTAAATGCTTAGTGAAGAAACTGCTGATTAAGAAATGTGATTTAATTTGTTATAGCTGTTTTCACAATGTCTTCTGAAGCATCCTACAGTATGAGACTATTTTTTTCCTTACGATTTTCCTTCTTTTGGCCAATCTTGCAAAACCCATTTTCTAGTATGTGGAAGGAATATCCTGTTATCTCAAAAAATGACTTACAACTTCATTTAAAAATTTCTTTTGTGCTACTATATATGTTTGTATTCTGTCCTTTTTTTGAAGGGAGCTTAGTGAAAGTGTTATGGTTCATCTGTGTATTCATAAAGGTATTTTTGCTTTTTTTTTGGTGAGTCGTGGGGCTTGAACTCAGGGCCTGGGCACTGTCCCTGAGCTATTCAGCTCAAGGTTAGCTATCTATCACTTTGAGCAACAGTACCACTTCCAGTTTTCTGATGGTTTATTGGAGATAAGAGTCTCGTAAACATTCCTTTGTGGGCTGGCTTTGGACCTCAGTCCTCATATCTCAGCCTCCTGAATAGCTAGGATTACAGGTGTGAGCTACCAGCACCTGGATTATTTTTATTTTTTAAGTTGTCTAATAAGAAAAAGGTTTTAGAGAAGAAAGTCCACCTATATGAATGTAACCAAAAGCTGCTTGGCTCTAATTGAGGAGGCCAGAAGGAAAGGTAAGAGTGTGAGAGTCATTTGATTGTAAAAACAATCCCATCTCATTATTCTATAGGGACTTGGCCTGTGATGGCCTTGATCCTTTGTGAGTTCCTGTAAGTAATGTGCTAGTCTGCTTTTCCCAATACTTGTCCCTAATTTGCAATTGTCATACAGCAATGGTGTTTGGGGTTGGAGGCATGGCTCAGGTGATAGAGCACCAGCCAATGAGCAAAAACATCAGATACCCAATTTGAGTCCTAGGCTCAAAAGAAAATGTGTGAGGAAAATAAAGTATTACCTGATTGAAATATTACATATAAACATCATAATCACACAGTTTCAAATCTTTATTTAAATCATGGATCCATTTGAGTTGATTTCTTCTTTTGAAACTGCTAAAGGTAGGGATCTGATTTTATTCATCTGCAGGCAAGATATCTAATTTCTCCAGTCTCAAGTATTGAAAAGATTGTCCCTTTTCCAGTACCTGCCTGTCTTTTCTGGGCATGGTCAAAATTCACTTGGCTCCAGATGTTGGGGTTTATATATAAGCTCCATATTCAGTTCCATGCATCTAAATGTATTTTTAAATATATATTGTGCCTGTCCTTGGGCTTAAATTTAGGGCATTCAGTTCCATGCATCTATATATGGTTTTAAATATTTTTGTGCCTGTCCTGGAGCTTGAATTTAGGGCCTGGGTGCTGTCCCTGAGCTTCTTTTGCTCAAGCCTAGTTTGACCACTGGAGACACAGCTCCGCTTCCAGCTTTTTTTTGCTTCAGATTAAGATCCTCAGATCTCAGCCTTCTGAGTCTCTAGGATTAAATATATAATCCACCGGTGCCTGGATAGTTTTTCATTTTGAATAAAAGTTTACAGAATCAAATACTTCTTTCAAGGATAATTGAGTATATATAGTAACCAATAATTTCAATTTTGTACCTTTAAAAGGGTGTGTCAGCTGGGCACTGGTGACTCACACCTATAAATCCTTGCTACTCAGGAGGCTGGAGATCTGAGGATCATGGTTCAATGCCAACTCAGGCAGAAAAGAAGTCCGTGAAATTCTTATCTCCTGTTAAACACCAAAAAGCTAGAAGTGGAGCTGTGGCTCAAATCGTAGAGTGCTAGCCTTGAGCACAAAAGCTCAGGGTCAGGGTCCAGGCCCCGAGTTCAGTCCCAGTTCTGGCACACATGCTCCACTAAAGAGAAATAGTAGTTATTGGTCATCCCCAATACCCCTTTAATGTACAAATCCCATCTTCATCATTTGAATCCTTCCTGTGAGTATTACATAGGTGATTGCATGAATATTGGAAGCTTACTTTAGGTGAATGTCATTCTTTGCTAAGCCACAAAGACATGCTTCTAACTTGATTTTCTGTGGACTTGCTTCTACATATATGTATATAATTTGTGCATAAATACATATATATGTATATAATTTAATGTAATTATAATATAATATATGTATAATATAATGTATAATATAATATATGCTAATGTATATGCATACATAAATTATATAAAATTATATAAATATATAAGTAAATGTACACATAAAATTTATGTATAAATTATATACATATGTAATTTAAAATTAAATATAATTAAAAATTTAAATTAAAGATTAAAATATGCCTCCATCAACCATACTGTCCTTATGTGTTCTAATTTCTCTTCACTATTTTCATACATATTGAGTGTACAACCTATTGTAGAAAACATTGTACAATAGATTCTAGAATATGTTCCAGACCCAATCCTGGAGACTATTCCAGTGCCTATTCTAGAACCTATTCAAGAACATACTTTCTGGAAATGTTCTAGAACATTTTTTTGGAGCTATGACCTGTTGACTTTCTGACTTGTTTGAACCTGTATATGTCCCTGTTTCTCTCTGTGTTTTCTGTCAGCTCTCCTATTGGGGTCTCTCCTGTTGTCATCTTTGTGAATTCCTTCTCTTCTTTTCCCCAACTGAACTTCATGTCCATCACCTTGCTTTTTAGTCCCTGCCTGGTTTTGGGATGAGGATTATGCTGAATTCATAAAAAGAGTGTGATAGGGATGTTTTGCATTTAATGTCATTGAAGAGATGGAGGAGTATTGGTGTGAGTTCTGCTTTGAAGGCCTTGTAGAATCCAGATGTAAATACATCCAGTCCTGGACTTTTCTTTGGTGGGAGGTCTTTTTTTGTCGGTCATGGGGTTTGAACTCTGGGCCTGGGCGCTGTCCCTGCCCTCTTCAGCTCAAGGCAAGGGTTCTACCGCTTGAGCCACAGTGCCACTTCTGGTTTTTTTTTCTAGTGTTTTATTGGAGATAAAAGTCTCACGGACTTTTATGGAGGGGCTGACTTTGAACTGTGATCCTCAGATCTCAGCCTCCTGAGTAGCTAGGATTATAGGTGTGAGCCACTGGTGCCTGGCAAAGTTTGGGGTCTTTTATTGCTGCTTCTATTTCGATGCTTGATATGGGTCTGTTATGTTGGTTTAAATCATCTTGGTTTAGTTTGGGCATGTCAATATTTGCTAGAAATTTGTCCATACCTTTCAGATTTTCAAACTTACTAGCCTAAAGTTTTGAGAAATATGCCCGTAGTATATTCTGAATCTTGGCTGTTTCTGTAGTGGTGTTTCCATTCTCATCTCTGAGTTTGTTTATTTGGGTGTGTGCTCCTTTTTTCTCATAAGATTTGCTAAGGGTCTGTCAATTCTCTTAATTTTTTCGAAGAACCAAATCTTTGTTTTGTCAATTCTTTCTATAGTTTTTTAAAATATAATTTATTTAATTTGGATTTAATTTTAATTATTTGTTCCCATCTACTGGATTTGGGTTTAGATTCTTGTTTTTTTTTTTTTCAAGGAGCTTTAGGTGCCTCATTAAGTTGTTAGTTTCGGATCTTTCCAATTTGTTAATGCAGGAACTCAGAGCTATAAACTTGCCTCTGAGTACTGCCTTTGCTGTGTCCCAGAGGAGCTGGTAATATGTGTGTTCTTTTTGTTGAATATCATGAACAGTTGAGTTGCCTTTCTAATCTCTTCCAATACCCATTGGTGGTTCAAGAGTGTGTTGTTCAGCGTTCATGTGTTACAGTTTTTCCTTTGGTGGCTTTTGATGTTGAATTCTAATTTTATTCCCTTGTGGTCTGATAGAATGCAGGGCATAATTTCAATGTTTTTAAATTTGGACAGATTTGCTTTTTGGCCTAGAATGTGGTCTATTTTGGAGAATGTCCCATGTGCTGCTGAGAAGAAGGTGTAATCTGATGCTGTTAAGTTTTGTTGATCTATACAGATTTTAAGATCCGATATTCTTCTCTTGAGTTTTTGACGGGTTGATCTCTCTAGTGAGGAGAGATAAAGTCCCCAACAATTAATGTCTTTGGATCTATGTGAGATTGGAATAAAAGTAGTGTTTCTTGGATAAGTTTTGGTGCTCTGTTATTTGGTGATTAGATATTTAGGATCATAATATCCTCCTGAAAGAGAGATCCCTTAATTAGTATGTAGTGACCTTCTTTATCAGTTCTCATTGATTTTAATTTGAAGTCTATTTATCTGATATTAGGATTGCAAGTCCTGCCTGTTTATGGGGTCCATTTGCTTGATATATTTTATTCCAGCCTTTCAGTTTCAGAATATATTTATTTTTGTGGACCAGGTGTGTCTCTTGAAGACAGGAGATAGAAGGATCTTGCTTTTTGATCCAACTGGACAATATATGTTGCTTAATTAGAGTTAAGACCATTCATTAGTATTGAGGGTTAGGACTGAGAGGTGTTTGTCCTTACCATTTTATTCATTTGGTGGGGGGGGGGAAGCTGTGCCTTGGCTGGTCTTGTTGTGATTTGATATTTCTCTGTGGACTGCTTCATTGCATATATTCTGTCCTTGTTGGTTTTCTATATTTAGAATGTCTTTGAGGATTTTTGAAGAGCTAGTTTGTTAGCAATATAGTGCATCAGATATTCTTTGCTGTGGAAGGTTTTTTTTTGTCCGGCTGTGAATGAGAGGTTAGCTGTGTAGATTATTCTTGGTTGGTAGCTATTTGACTTTAACACATGGCAGACCTCTTTCCAGCACATTCTTGCTTTTATAGTATCTTCTGTGAAATCTGAGGTAATTCTGATTGGGTTACCTTTATATGTGATTGTTCTCTTCTCCCTGGCAGCTTTTATAATTCTTTCTTTAGTGGCTATTGAGCCGTTATGGATTATAATGTGGAGGTGGGATGACTTTTTCTGTTCTGGTCTATTTGGTTTTCTAAAAGCTTCTTGTATGTGGACAGGCATGTCCTTTTTATATTTTGGAAGTTCTCTGCTAGGATTCTGCTGAATGCATTTCCTAATCCATTGGCCTCTCCAAGCCCTCTTGTAATCCTATTATTCTCATATTAGGCTTTCTGAATGTATCCTGTATTTCCTTCAGTGATCTGTCATGATTCTTAATTTTGTTATGCATAATTGTGTGCTCTTTCTCTATGGATTCCAAATTGTCTTCAGCTACTGATATTCTTTCTTTGTCCTCTTCCATTCTAGGTTGAAGACATTTTACTTTGGTGTTTAACTCCTTTCCTTCTTGCTGGTCTTTCTTAATGGTGCCCAGCTTCTAATTAAGATTTTCTTTCAAGCCTTGAATAGATTACCTTACCTCCTGGAGTTGATTATCTGACTTCTTTTTCCACTCTTTAATCTGAGTTTCTATCTTTTAATTAGATTCTTTCTCCTCTGCTGGAGTTCCTCTATCTTTTTATTTGTGGGGGCCATGAAGTCATCTACTAACTTCTGGTTGGCCTCTGATAACCCCATGTAGGGTGTCCAATTTTTTATTTAGCAGGTTTACCAGCCATGCATTTAATCTATTTTGATCATCATCTTCTAAGTCATTCTGGGACTGCTATGTAGCTTGTTTATGTGGAGATGGTGGTGGGATTTGTTTATTGGCTATTTTTCTTGTGTTTCTGCAGTTAGTTCTACCCATTTGGAGATAAGAACCACACTAGTACAACAGGACACTCTTTTAGGACCAGAGCCAACCTGGTGTCGTGTACATTTGTAGATCTTAGGGTTTCAGAGGTAAGGTTAGGTGTTTTCCTGTTTAGCTCTCTTTTTCCTTGCTTGCAGAGGGATATTTTAGCTTCCGGGTCGAGATTGCATATAGTTGTAACTTTTCAGACAATATAGGTTTGACTAATAAGTAGTTTGCTCCTTAAAGTTAACAAAATGGGCCCCTTGTACTCAAAGTTGGCAAATGGAACCAATTTTGTAGTCAAATATAGAACCAACTGTAAGTTTGGTCAGATATAAATCATTAGGGATCAATGAGCTGGATCAGATGGAGAAGTGAAGGATTAGGATTGGAGAGATACAAATTTAAGTTCAGGAGAGGACTTGGGTATAATGATAGTAGAGGGGTAAGAACAGCTTTGGGAAGGGTATATTTACTAGGAGTAGAATAAATACTTGTTACTGAGTGTAAAAGGTTTAAATAATTCCAAGAAAGCTTATGTAGCAAGTAGCTTAGAGATCAAGATGAAGATAAGAAAAAGAATTTATATATATACATATATATATATACATATATATATATATATATATATATATATATATATATATTGGGGAGACTTGCTGAGATTAGAAAAAGATCATCCAGATATTATTGGAAAGTTGCTTAATCTAAGTTAACTCCTGTAATTATTTTTTACTCTCATAGAAGGAGGCCTTATTTGTGTATAGAACTAGACAGGGTAGCCTTGATGGAGTAGTAGTATAAGGTAGAGAAAGAGAGGTGAAGGGGGAGTGAGAAGAAAAGAAAGAGGAAAAAACTTACAAATTAGCAAATTGGAAAGTAAAAGAAGAAACCAAATAATAATGAAAAATAGAAACTTTAAGTGGAATAGCAAATCCTAAATCACAATACACATAAGTAACACATAGAAGTACAAATGAACAACAAATGATCAGGCATAACAACGAACAAAGCAAAACCAAAGCAAGAAGAAAATACTAAAGATTGGATTTTTCTGGTACTTTGGGGAGCTTTAATCTCCCTGTAGTCCTCAGAGCAGATTCCTGATGGAACCTCATATGCCTTGCTGTAGTCCACTTTCCTTGTGGCTTAGTTGGGAGCAGATGTCTTTTTGATTGGGGAGGGTGCCTGCTATCTAGATTTCCATTCTCAGGCCTGGTGGCAGGGAGTTTGGAGGGTTTCAGGCTTGTAGACTGCTATCATAAGCCTGGAGTTGGGTTCCCAGGCTTTGCCAGATAGCCACAGGAGCCTTAGGAACAGAGCTTATGTCTGTGCTCAGTTTTGATGTGATCCATCCCTTTTGGAAGTGGGCTTGTGTCAGGGGGCTTTGGGATCCCTCAGAAAATTACCACTCACAGAGCGTGGATCCAGTTGTGTTACTCACAAGATCTGTAGCTGATGGTGTGCTGCACCACAGAGCCTGTCGTATGGTGGATAAGATGGTTCTCAATCAGAGAGTCTGGGTGTTAGCAGATCCAGGTGGGGGATGGCTTTGCTGATGCTGAAGGTTCTCTCTCCTATTTGGTGGTGTGGGGAGCCCTGGCACAGGGAGGACTGGGTAGAGGTTGGTGTGGCAGGCTGATGTGGACTGCGGGGGGTAGCCATGCTGGAGTGCGGCAGATGTAGTGGAAGGTGGCAGACACTGGAGGGCAGTCTTGGTAATTTCTGCCTGTGGCTGCTAGGTTTGTTGGCAGAGATGCATGCAGAAGCTTGGTGGTGAAGCAGCTGAGAGCCTGGGGTCTGTGCAAGGTGACAGCAGGGAGGGAGCAGGTCTCAGCAGAAAGCCCAATAGCCAGAGCAATTGGCCATTAGAGCATACAACGTTGGATTGGCTACAGCTCTGGTTTCCTGGAGGCCTTGTGCAGGGTTGCAGGGGGCCCACAGGGATCCTGCCAGTGCTGCAGGTTGGGCTGATTTGGGGGGCTTACCCGATGGTGCCAATTTCTGGCAATTGTAATAGTGGCGGTATTACTAAGTTAACTCCTTCCCCATAGCCCTTCTAGGTGGGGGACAGGTTAGAGGAGGCATTCACCAACTGGGAGATCTTCACCAGATTCCCTCCTAACATTCCATGGGTATAGTATTGTGCACTTTCTTCAGCTTTTGGGTGCTCTTCTGCTTAAAGTCTGCACTCCTCTGCTTAAAGTCTGCAGAAAGTCCCAAAACATCATGGCATGTGGTGCAGGTGTGCCACAGTGGTCCCGTTCACTCTTTCTCTTTTGCCTTTTCATATTCGCCTGCTAGGATAGTCCTCTTGTAGTAGAAAAAGCCTTTAGGGGTTTAGAGTTTTATTGGAGTGGATTTCTTGAGGTAAAGTGTGGCTGTGGCACTAGACCTTCTTTAGGTCAGAGACACTTAATGGGGTTACCTGTGAGAGCAACACCATCTTCCTACAACCGGCTGAATTTTTAAATTATATTTCATCTAGTTGTTTGTTGGAGCATTGCAGTTTTTCTGGAATTTAAGGTTTTCTGTATAACTTTGTCTTCAAGTAATCCAAAGCATTAAATATTACATTTAAAAGCTATTCTGTAGCACATAGATTTTGGAATTATAATATTAAGATGAAATTCTTATTGTTTGTACAAAATACCCCTTTTAAGTCCAAATGGGAAATAGGCTCATTTCAGCAGCTTTGGGTCTCCTTCTTCTTTTTGTTTCTCCAGTATCTTTCTTGTTTTGGAACAAGTGTCATGGGTTATCTGTCCATTCCAAAGTAAGACTACTCCATTAATTTAATAGCAAAGGAATCTAACCTCCCTGTCTCTCAAGACAGCTTTGAGTATAATGATAATCTGACCATTCACATTAGTGAATTTTCAGTCATATTGATAATTTTTTGTAAACCAATCATTAAAAAGTTTCCAAAAAGCAAAATAAAGATGATGTTCTTCTTTCTAAGGTTAAAAAACTGGTATTTCAACAAAACACATTCTATTCTTCCCAGATTACATGGTGAAGAATTTCTCTTTCATCATAACCCTTACCACTGAACCCTCCCTTCAAACATGTAGCTTTATTCAATTTTCCTGTTCTAGCTTTCATTTTGGTACTAGCATCAGTAATCTCCTTCTAGTATTTGACAATGAAATTCCATTTATTGATAGAGAGCTCAATTCATATTGACAAAGGCAGATTGGTGAGCATATCATATAGCATAAAATATTGAATATTATTAACGTGATCTTATGTAACTATTCCATACATTAATATAAGTACCACATCAATGTGCAATTTCATGTAATTTTTAAAATGCAAAACAATTGCATATCTACGTTATAAAATAATTCAGATAACTAGTAGAAGAGAATAAGCTAAATCCATTGCATCATTCCCAAAATTCTTTTAAAAATTTTATTTTCCCATTAATATTCACCTCGGGCCCTTCTTTTTCTAACAACCAGTGACATGTTGATGTCTCTAGATTTTAGTCACCTCTGATTAACCTCTTTCATTTCCACCTCCAGTTTGTCCTTCATGAGGAATAACGTCCCAATGTGCCTACAAGAAGACAGTAGTACCCAAGTCGACTGGCTGTCCCCATTCTTCCCTTGCTTTGTTAGGGAAGGGGGTATCAGCAACAAGGTTGCCAGGGACCAGGTGGCTGGAACCATGGTGTTGTGAATTATGAGTAACAGAGTGGAGTAGCGGAGAATAGGATACCAGGGAAAGGGGAATTGTGACTGTAATTGCTGAGTGACAGTGGCACCAACAGCTTTGCAAGGATTGGGATATCCAGACAGTTTAGCAGGGACAAGGAGGAAAAGAGAACGTGAAAGTGTAAAAGTTGTGAAGGATTAGGGTGGCACAATCAGGTTAAAAAGGTCGAGAGTGTGCAAACTGGGTAGCCAGTACTAGGATAAAGCAATTGGCATGGTAGACTGATGTAGTGCAGAGATCAGAGTTTCCCTCTCCAGTTTGGCTGTTAGATCTTTAGGGAACTACCATTAGCAGCTCATTATCAGCATGTTGGGTTCAGGCATGTTCCATCCATAAATGTCTACTCCAAATAGATTGCAATCTTTGACACTGGCTTTCGGATCTTTTCCCTTAGCATCCTGAGAGACCACACTCCACAATGCTGCAGAACAGGCTCCAGATTGTGAGCTGAAATCACCTTTTTTTTGTTTGTTTTTGTTTTTTGTTGGCCGTGGGCTTGAACTCTGGGCCTGGGCACTGTCCCTCAGCTCTTCAGCTCAAGGCAAGCGCTCTACCACTTGAGCTACAGCGCCACTTCCGGTTTTCTGGTGGTTTATTGGAGATAGAAATCTCACGGTCTCTCCTGCCCGGGCTGGCTTTGAACCGCGATCTTCAGATCTCAGCCTCCTGAGTAGCTAGGATTACAGGCGCGAGCCACGAGCGCCCGGCTGAAATCACCTTTTACAGATCTCACTGCTCATCTCCAACATCAATTATCATGGTAGCAAGGGATCTGTGTAGTGCTCAGCATCAGTGCTCTGGGAAGCTACCAGTTCTTACCCTAGCATTCTGGGAGCTCCCTTGAAATGGGCAAGAACGCTTGCTTCTGCTCTTCTAACTTCTGTGGCTCTGGAAATCCAGACTGTTCTACCTCAGATGTGTTACTTTGATCTACAGGTCCAAATGTTGCTTCCAACTTTCTTTGTCTCCTCTAGGTAATCATCACCTTTTACTATCTCTCCTTTTCCTACCATGTTGCTTACTTCATCTCCACATCCTTTCATTTCTGCTTTGTATCAACCTGTGGCTTTCACACCAAACCCTTCCAATTTCTGATCTGCCTATCTAGGTGTGAATCCGGCACAGCAAGCTACATGTAACTTCTGTACCTGTTTATCAATATTGACTCTGGAATCCAAGGTGGTACTAGGCAACTAAGAACATAGGTAGAATCTTAAATACTCCCCAGCCAATCACTGCTCATTGAGAAACATGCAAATGTGCTGTGGTCAGTCTCTCCATCTCCATTACTAGTTCAGTAGAATAAAGTGAAATCAAAATGGAGCCACCAGACAGCTGCTATGGCAGCAACCGAACCAATCATAGATAATTTAGTAAGAGGATATGAATCAAATGTAGTAAGGTAAATGCACATATTTATAGGACAGTACACAGGATTTCCATCAAACAAGTTAGTTTATGTCCAAAATGCCAGACCAATCTTGGGTTCTGTCCTAGATCTTCCTTTTCTGAAGGTACTGAGGACTCCTAGATACAACTCAGACCTAATGACATGGATGAATAGAAATGTAGGTGAGTATTGCTTAGTGTTCTGAAGTTGTGCTAAGGTGTTGTCTTGTCATGGCTAACATCTAATCAATGTCCTTTCTTGATCTCCACCACATCTCTTTATTTGGCATAAGTGGCATGTGGGAAGATCTAACAATGTCATCTAGAGTTTGGGCCTGGGGTTAAAAACTCCATTTTGTGATCATAAATATTCCACCACTTCCTGAAACAAAATGTAAGGATCAGCAAGGAAGTTGGGTTAGCAATTCAAAAACTTATAATTACTTTATAGTGCAATATCTGAAATCTTTCCTTCCCACCCCTCAGAATCTGATTCTCCAACTGTGTAGACACTCATACACTCTGTTCTCCTGGAGCATTTGTGTGGGGGGCATCATCAGCTTCTTATGTGTACTGCTATACAAAGGGAGATTTTTCTCCTAGGCTCAAAATGACTTCAGTGATTGGGGTACTCTGCAATACCGTAAGGGCATGGTCATTTGTTCACACCCCTAAGTAGAACTGTCAAGGACTAAGGACTAGTCAGGGCTTACTTTCTGTCAGTGGTATTGCTCTGAGGAATTGCTGTCAATGTTGCCCACAGTGGCTAGGCTAAGGTCTCTCAGAAAGGCTCCAAACTCAACCTGCCTGAGTCTCTGAGTTGATCATCATTGAGCAACTATGCTCCACAGTATGTGAGTCACTCACTTCTATGGACCTATGCATATGAAGGCCCAAGAAGAGAGTTCCCTGGAAGGAAGGTCCTGGAATGCAAAACATCTACTAGGACAATGGAAACCCATGGTTGGGTGTGCTTAATATGCAATGAAGTAACAAGAAAGAAAGAGACACTGTCAAACCCTAAACAAAGGGTCAGAAGGCCTGAGGGGAAGGGAGCCCCATGATCAGGAATATAAATGGAGCTTACAAGCCCTTTCAAGCTCTGACTTTCTAGGTTGAAAGTAAGATAACAGATAGCCTGAGTTCCTAAGAGCTCAATGTTTAGGCTATATTACTTTTTCAGAACTTCTTTTCCCTCCTCCTGTGTTCTGAGAGGAACAGTTAGTACAGTGCTTCTGTCTCCTAGAGGCAATCTTTCTCATCACACAATGCTTAAAGTAGACAATATATGGAAGCTTCTCTTAAATAAAAAATATGAAGTAGAAAACAGTGCTTCTCCTGAATTCCTGGACCTAAGAAGTTCCCAATTCTGAGCACAGAGTCATCATGGGTGAGTGCTAATAATCTGAATGGTGAACTTTGAACACTCCCCAAGGCAGATACCGTCCAGTACAGTAGTTGCCACCTATGATCCTGGTTATTAAGACTGAAAATTCTAAGATATTGAGTCCCAAAAGAGGAAACTGGGCCAAGGAGAGACAATTTATCATTGCTGGAAAAGGAGGAAGACAAATTGGAGAATATTTCTCTGAGCATGGACATGGTAGTCATTTCAACAGTTTTCAAATTGTGGCTCATCAGTAGAGACAACCAAGTCAAATCTCACTAAAGCAATACTAAAACATATAAAAAAAAAAACTATTTGGATTTCGTTACTAACTTCTTTTTTCTTTTTTTTCTTTTTTTTTCTTTTTTTTATTTTTTTATTTTTTGGGTCCGGTCATGGGGCCTGAACTCTGGGCCTGGGCGCTGTCCCTCAGCTCTTTAGCTCAAGGCTAGCGCTCTACCACTTGAGCCACAGCGCCACTTCCGGCTTTTTTCTTTTTGCTTATATGGTGCTGGGGAATCAAACCCAGGGCCTCATGAATGCAATGCAAGCACTCTACCACTGAGCCACCTTCCCAGCCCACTAACTTCTTTTTTCAAGTGTGTGTGTGTGTGTGTGTGTGTGTGTGTGTGTGTGTGTGTGGTGTCAGATTTTGTATGGAACCACATTGGTTCTTAAAAAACAACATATTGGCACTATCCTTTAGGTTTCCCAATCAAGACTAGTGGCATTCTAACTCTACCACTTGAAACACACAATTCTGCTGGTTATCTGGAGATCAACATGTAATGGATATGTCAATCTAGGTTGGTTTCAAAGTATGATTTTCAGATCTCACTCTCTGAAGTATATAAGGTATAAGAGTGAGCTTCAATGCTCAGCCCAGTATTTCCAGTAAGTTACTTAATCTTTCTGAATCTCAGAAAGTGAAAAGAACTACTTTGTAGAACTTAGAATCTGGTGGGAGTTATGACTGGTTGCATGAAGTATAAGTGTTTGGGATGTGTGGACAGAGACTGACACTCTCATAAAACTACTGATGTTTATATTGAAATGAATTCCAGCAATTGGAAACAAGAGGGATTTTTCTGCTCTTATTTATCCATTTATGGGTAGTGAGGGGCCACAGAAACTCAAGGAGGACAGGGGAGCAAATGCAGCAGTGGTTCTCTGTAGATATTATGTTGACAATGAACTATACCACTTGTGGACAGGGACAGGGGGGAAAAACAGAGAGAGTGCAAAGGAAGTGATGAGACTGTCCAATAAGAAATGAACTCATTACCTGACTTACAAAATGGTGACCCATGTGTCCACTTCCTTAACAATAACAATTTTTAAAATCCAGGTTGATAATTTTCTTCTCCAGTTTTCGCTAGAGGCCCTTAAGACTCAGATCCACCTATGGAGCTTTTAAAGGTTACTTTATATGATAATTAATATACAGCCAGAATCTCTTAAGAAATATTATAAAAAGTATTCCATTCTTAGTAACTTTCTGTTTGAGTGCAGATTATCTATGTTGTTGGCAGAGCTATTTTTTACTTTTTGTTTTCAGTACTTGTCAGGTGTTGAAATCCTTCTTAAAGCTTTGTGACAGAGGTCCAATATGTCTTGGCACCCTGCCACTAGGTATCATGATAATGAACCTTTGAAATTAATGTCCTTGATTATGAGTTTTATTTATTTATTTTTTGTTTTTGTTGGTGAACTCTGGGCCTAGTCACTGTCTCTCAGCATTTCATCTGTAGGCTAGTGCTCTACTACTTGAGTCACAGCACAACTTCTGGCTTTTTCTGCTTACATGGTGCTGAGGAATCCAACCCAGGGCCTCATGCATGCAAAGTAAGCAGTCTACCACTGAGTCACCTTCTCAGCCCCTATGAGTGGTACTTTTGTGCATTGATTTATTAAGCAAATCTATTGAGCAAGTACATTCATTTTGCCACTAGATATAATCAAAATTATGAATTATCTGATATTTTAATGAATAAAACTTTTGGAATTGTTTGTCTCCTCATGCCAAAATCACAAAGGAGGGTATTGTGTACTAAAACCACAAAAGAAATTCAAGATCTTGGTGCTAACAAGAGAATTCAAAATGGTTTTTCATTATGAATACTGAGCTCAAAACTCTTCTAATACTTATTTATAAATGCAAATTAATGGGGGAAAATCAACCAGGAAGTAAAATTATATTGATTGTTAATTTTTAAAGCGGAAAATATGATCATTGATGACAGACTAAAGACAAAGTAATACCACAGCCCTGTATGCTCAATAAGAAATAAGAAACTTTTATTGAAAAATTGAGTTGGAAAGTGAACATCAGGCAAAGGCAAGTAGTCAGAGCCTACCACCAACAAAGAAACACCACAATGTATATCTCAGAATAAGGAAACAATTTCAGAACAGCACTCATCATCTGTATCCGTGATTTCAATAATACGTGTACACTTCCCTACACACACACACACACACACACACACACACACACACAATGTATGCAACCACTCAACCTACTCACAAACATCCACTCATCATGAACCATGTTCTTCCTGTAATATTTGAAATTTTAAAAGTTTTAAGTATTGTAAATAATTAATAACAGATGCATAAGCAATCATTTTCTTAATAGCACTCTGCTATGGAAGTGAGAGTTCATGATTATTAAAACTACCTAAAACATCTCTGAATCTGGAAAGAATTTTTAAAAAGACAATCTAAATTTTGGGACTATATTTCTACCAGCTATTCTGCAAAGGATTAATGAAATGATACTTATAAGATCCAAAAATTAAGTACTAAATTAATACAATGAATACATGAGTAAGTAAAGTGAAAGACACTGATCAGAGAGACCTATGCTGCCTCCAGCTCTCAGCCAGCTGCACACTGTGGCACCCTTGATGCCACCTGGGCCACGTGGTTGTGTTCCCCAGAGCACTGGCCATATTGGAGTTGGTGCTGGGGGTGGGGGTTGGGAGAGGAGGGTAGGACATGGGGGACAGTACACTAGGGTTGGAGCTCGGGGTGATGGGGAGGGGAGTATAGGCTGCAGGGGAGGCTGCACTGGAGTTGGGGCTGGGGGTGGTGGGGGGTGGAATGTAGGCCCTGGCAGAGGCTGGTGAGGGGAGGAAGGAGGGGGGGAAGGTCAGCTTCTCTGACAGCAGCCACCCCTATGTTGGCTAGCTTCTGGGGAGTGTCTGTGAGTTGGGATGGTTGGGGCGGATCCCCTGGGGCCTGGCAGCCTCGTGAGGAGAGGAAGGAGTCTCAAGTCCTGTCAAAGTAGACAATGAGAAATGAGAGAACCAGTGGATGAAGAATTTCAACAATAAAGAGGAGGACTTGGAGGCAAACTCTGGGGGTGTGGAGGGTGGTGGCCACAGGACTGAAGCTGCAGTTATGCCTCTCTCGATGCCTCTGGCAGTTTGTGAGGGCCAGCTCCACTGCTTTGGGCTCAGCCTATGACTGGTTTTGCACTGGGCACCAGGAACGGCCAGCCCAGCCTCAGCCTGCCCTCACGGAGCAGCAGCAGGGAGGTCATGCACAGTGGGGTGAAGGAAACATGCCTGGCCAATGCTGTTTCAGCCCAGTCAGGACAAGGGCCACCGGGGATGTTCCAGCTGTAGATCAGGACTGGAACCATGGACAAGACCAGGTGAGTCTTCTGGGAACCAGCATGGTGGCTCTCACATGTGGGCGGGGAACTTCCTTAGTTGCCCTAGGGGTTTCCACAGAAAAGCTCATTCACCCTGGTGCCTCGCACACCTTCTGGATTCCAGCTGTCCTCCGGTCTCCTGCCTCATCCAAGTACAGTGTCAACTCCATGCCATTGAGAGGTCATTACATAGATGCTCACAGGGCTTCTCAAACCTGGTTCACCATGCATGCAAGGCTTATGGTGTGCCATCCTCCAGGCAAAGTGTACCCCTGTTTCAGCTTGACCAGCTATGCCTACAAGACCATGAACTCCATGCTTACACACAAAGCCAGGGATACACAAGGCTATGCTGCAGTCTAAGTATCCTATTCTTCATCCTGCTCAAGTGTGGGGTGGCTGTGGAGCCAACTGCACTATCACATTTGATTATCTCAGTGGAAGAAGAAAAAAGCTTCATTGTCCGAGATACAGCTGCCCCTGGGTTTCTATGTGTACAAGAGGTTTGTGTGTGTGTGTGTGTGTGTGTGTGTGTGTGTGCGTGTGACGTGAGAGATTCAGACAGAGCAGAGGTTAGGAATAAAACATTTCTTTCCTTCAGCACTGAGTTTTGGTATCTAGTGGTTTTTCCCCCTTCCACCAATCTTTAGTAAACGTTCTAAAGTTGTCCGTTTGTATACTTTTGTCCCCTGATCTTCCTGATGATCAGGTTCCTAGGGTCTGCGTGTGAACTTCAGCATTTGCTGCATGAAGGTGGTGCCTTTTTAAACATCTTTTTTTTTAAATATAATTTTATTTTATTTGTGAACATACTGTACAGAGGAGTTACAATTACATGGGCAGGATAATGCGTACATTTCTTACCAAGCATTGCAGCCTCCTCCTTTGTTTACCCTTCACATCCCTTCCCAGCCTCCCCCCTCCCCCCATCCCAATCCTTCTCCTTCCCCCCCTCCACGCCCCCCCCCCCGCACCGACGTTGTAAAGCTCGTTTTGGACATGACAACTTGTACTTCTCATTGTTGCAACAGGTCCACCTGTATCCTTAAACAACTGGTTTTTCCCCATCTCCTCCACAAGTTATACTGACATCAAATATAGTGAAAGCAGGGTTATACTGTGGGGTAGGGACATACAAAGCAACAAAGAAACAATCTTATAAATGCGTTAGAAACACATGCATGAAAGAAAAAAACGTTAAAATACACATCAAAGTCTTCATTTTTCTGACATCACATTATCTGAACTTTTCCGCTTGACTCATACATATACTAGATATTACAAATAAGGGAAACCATGGGACCTATGTTTCTTTGGGCCTGGCTTACTTCACTTAATATAATTTTTTCCAAGTTTTTCCATTTCCTAACAAATGGGGCAATGTAATTCTTTCTGATGGTGGCATAGAATTCCATTGTGTATATATACCACATTTTCTTGATCCATTCATCTACTGAGGGGCATCTGGGTTGGTTCCATATCTTAGCTATGGTAAATAATGCTGCAATAAACATAGTTGTGCTGGTAGCTTTAGTGTGGTCTTGTTTGTAAACATTTGGGTAAATGCCCAAAAGTCGGATTGCTGGGTCATAGGGGAGTTCTATGTGAAGTCTTTTGAGGAACCTCCATACTGCTTTCCAAAGTGGTTGAACAAGTTTACATTCCCACCAACAATGATGTAAAGTTCCTTTCTGTCCACATCCCCTCCAGCATCTGTTGTTGTTAGAGTTCTTGATTTTTGCCGTTCTAACTGGAGTGAGGTGATATCTCAATGTTGTTTTGATTTGCATTTCTTTTATGGCTAGGGATGTTGAGCATTTCTTCATGTATTTATTGGCCATACTTCTTTCTTCTTCAGAGAAGTTTCTCTTTAAGTCTTTTGCCCACTTACTTATTGGGCAGTTGTTTCTTTGAGGATTTGTTGTTGGGGGGTTTAATTTTTTGAGTTCCAAGTATATTGTAGATATGAGACCCTTGTCCGTTGTATGGCTAGTAAAGATCTTCTCCCAATCCGTGGGTTTTCTATTGATCTTGCTAGCTATGTCATTTGCCCTGCAGAAGCTCTGCAACTTTATGCAATCCCATTTGTCCAACTTTCTTTGATTTATTGTGTTTCCGGGTCTCTATTCAGAAAATTTCGGCCTGAGCCAAGGAGAGCTAGGGTTTCTCCTATTCCATCCTGTAATGTTTTCAGAGTGTCTGCTTTGAGTTCAAGGTCTTTGATCCATTATGAAGCTCTTTGATCTCTTTAAATGCAATTTGTGCTGTGTTAATGTGTTACTTAGCCAAACTGTTTGGACCTAGGCTGTGACTGTTAATTTTGAGATTATCTTAGCACTAATATGAGACACTATCCTTTCAATCTACATTTCTAGTGAAAGAAGTTCAACATGTTTATTAAAATAATTTCCTGGGTGTAAACAAACAAACACAAAAGCAGTGTTATAAATGTACAATCACTAGATTTTAGTAAATTGTGGACCACTGAAATAAATTTTTTAACTAATGTTAATAATTGGAATAGGAAAAAATCACAAATTATAAAACTTAAAAATTGATCAAATACCAAAAAAGACACTGATCAGGAATGAAGTACAAATGTTAATGTTTAATAAATAAATGAAATATTTGAAATTCTTATCCACATAGGAAATACATACCCAAAAGTCAGTGACATACTATCTTACACATTAAAATACTTATAGCCACTCAAACAAATAAACCAAATGCTGGAGAGTTTGTGTGGCATTGTAACTGAGTACAACTTATATGTAGTTCAGAGTGGAAGTTTACACAATACCAAAGACAACCCCACATATTTTAATGACCTTTACAGTAACTTGGATACATATTGAAGGAATATGATTCAACATGAACATCCATGTTAATGGCAGCAGTATTCATAACAACCAAGATCTGCAATCAACCTAGTTGTACCAGTAAATGGAATTAAAAAAATGGGCTATTCATAGCTATAAACATATTCTGGAATATAAGAGAAGTTAATGCTTCTACTGTTACATTGCAAAGTATTTTTGCATATACACCTAATACTATTTTCATGGGCTTTTCTGGCATTGTGTTTTTTCTTTTATGAGGAACGTCAATATTGATTTTCAAAGTAGTTACTACAGGTTAAAGATATCCTGTAAGGGGCTGGGAAGGTGGCTCAGTGGTAGAGCGCTTGTCTTGCATGCCTGAGGCCCTGTGTTCGATTCCTCAGCACCACATAAGCAAAAAGTAAAAGCTGGAAGTGGCACTGTGGCTCAAGGGGTAGAGCGCTCACCTTGAGCTGAAGAGCTGAGGGACAGCGCCCAGGTCCAGATTTCAGGCCCCACAACCGCACCCCCCACAAAAAAAAGATATCCTGTAATAGGTGAATATTAGACCAAAAGTTAAATATATCAGTGAACACATACAGGACCATCATATGTAGTTTATAATTTGAAGCAATTTTAAGAAAGCAACAATTGAGAAAAAAAGATAATGCTAGAAGTTTAATAACAAATTATTTTGAAAAGTTGAATGAAGAAGGTATAAAATAAGACTCATCAAAAACTGTTGAATGATAGAAGATGGATGAAGGTTAGAAAAACATTCATCTGCATGGCCAATTTGAATGAAGTAATTGCATATTTGGTGTACACTGAAGAAACATTCCAATTCATAATATACACTTAAAATGTTTATGAGAAGACAAATCAGGATCTGTCTTTTGTATATGTAATAGCAAAAATTCACAGAAGGATCAGAACTGTTAAAAAGAGAGAATATGGCCAAAATTGTTGATGTGATTGTTTGAATATATCTGTGTTTGTGTGGAAAAGGAGGAAAGAAGATGAAGAAAACATATGGGGTGCTGATCAAGATATATTTTCACATTTATAAACAAGGTAAAATATGAAAGATGTGCAACTAATTAGTGTTAATTTAACAAATCATTTTGCTCAAGTTTTAAAAGTGAAACAATAAAAATAACTTAATAACATCAAATAAAAAGGTCATTGAAGAAAATGTCCCATAGACAGATTTTCCCCATAATTTGTTTTATAAAAAATGGATAAAATAAAATGTAATTACATCTGAAGATGTTAACACTTTCAATGGTTACTTTTAGAATCCAGCAAAGAAAAGTATCAGAGAAGTAGAGAGCAAGAAAAACCTGTGCTATGGATGAAGATATTTAGTAGAACATTGTGATGAAACAATGTGCTCTCTTTTCCTAATCAACATAGTCCAGGTCACTTACCTTTTTACAGAACACTTGTAGTCAGAGAAGTAGAGTTACTAATTAGGTAGTAATTTATTACTTTTATTCATTAATCTTATTATGTGATTACTGAATGATGTAAGTGATCCTATGAGATTTTCTGACCTCATTTTCACGGTGTCTAATTCCTCCCCTTGACCATGATTCTTCTGCTAGTCTCATTTTTCCTTGTTTCTGAACTCAACTCCTGTGATCTTTCGGGTCATGAAAAAGAGCTGGAGAAATGTGAGTATGGCTTGGAGTCTGTGCTAACTTTCACTCCAGCTCAGAGGAACTATTGAAGGACCTCCACCTGAGCTTCAGAATCAGATATTAATTGACCTCTTTGGAAATGGAGAAATTCAGGCAGAATCTGTCATTCCTTGACTTTCTCTGAAGAGATTTTGTACTAGGGCACAATTCAGAGGATGAGCTTTCCCACCAACCACCACAACCTTGATAGAAGGATCAGATTTAGAACTGATAGTGGTCTCAGTTCCCAAAGGGCCAATGGGAATCCAGGAGACCACATGTTCCTCCTGATTAGGGACCTTCTGGTAAGAATAGAAACTGGACAAAGTCTAATGTGGAGATTAACTGAGACTGGGCCTAAGGGCCACACAAAAGAATTTCCCTTTCTTTGACTACAATTGTGTTGTTTAGTGAGACATGACACCTTCCTTCATATCAGAAAATGCACTAGGTGAATTATGTCACTGCCACTATGTGGGAGGTCAGTTCCTTGGAGGAGAAGGGGTTAAATGTTGTGAGTACCAGTTTTTTCTCTAGGCCGTTATCTCTCCCATGCCTTCCCCTGCCAGGAATATGTTGCTTCTTTCCTGCATTCAACTACTTGTGTACCATAGGGTATTCTTTTTCTAGTCTCTTACATTTGCAGTAGCATAGGCCCAGTCTCTGCTCCTTCCAAGAGGTGACAACAAGATCATATTTGTACTGAAGGTCAATCATATTGAAAAAAATAACTGAAATTAATAGCACCCTTTCATACTTGCATCTTTAATAACAGACAACATCCTTGTTGCTCATTCTGTAAATTCAATTCTTTAGTGGCAAGCACCATTCTAGGAGGTCTTTCCTGGCCACTGAAAATTGAACTCACTAGAAGCTGAAAAGTTTCATTTTGTGGGGTGGTGGATAATGGTGGCTCACATCTATAATCCTAGCTAGTCATGAGGCTGAGATCTGAGAATTGTGGTTCTAAGCTAGCCTGGGAAGAAAGTCTATGAGATTTGTCTCTAGTTAATCAACAATAAAACAGAAGTTGTACTCTGTCCCAAAGTGGTAGAGGGCTGAGGGACAGTACTCAGGCCCTTAGTTCAGTCCTCGTGACCAACAAAAGGAAGTTTCATTTTTCTACCATGGTTTCTTCTTCTAACACACTGTGTGCTTTATCTGTAAGTCTTAGGGTTCCTGTGTCTCACTCAAGTAGATTTTTTCTTTCAAAAATAAGAAAGTCTACAAAGTCTACCTATTGTACAATCACTAAGTTTGGAATAAACATTTGTTAACTGTTGGTGTGCAGACATTAGACTCTTACTTTAAAGAAACTATGTTGGCCTTCATTCCACTTGAACAATTGTGTGGAAAATAGATATATCTTTGGATTCCTTTGGTTCTTTCTAGAATCTGTATTCTCCAGATTGTTTTTCCATTGATGCAGAAAAGTTCCAAATTGTGGCAACTATTATTTATTGTATTGCTAGTTTTAAGCATGGAAAAACCGATCAAAGATATTTCAAATTTAATTTTGTGAAAAATGTTCATTCATTATCTAAATTCAAAAAACATAAATTACTAAAGGAACTGTTTCTTTGGTAGGAGTCTTGGAGGGTCTGCCTATATAGTGATCTGACTTTGAGAAGTAGTTTGCCATAATGGGTCTTTTCAACACTTCTTGTTTGGCACTAGAAGCCTGGTGAAACAAACACATTTGTGTATGATTCTCTTTCAGGAAGTCCATGGCTGACATTGATTGTGTTAGATAATAATTGTCCTCCTACCATTTCCTTCTAAGTAATTTTACTTATATTTGTGATTTTGGGACTTGTATCAGGTTATATGTAACAATATCCTGTGGAGCAATTTAAAGAAGGAAACTTCAGTATCTCTGTTATAATGTAGTGGTATCATAAAAGTTCCTTATATTTTACAATATAAGAAAAGTAACAATGATTATCTTATCAACTCTAGCTAAATTATGTAACATTAGGCATTATGATAATAGTGTCTGAAAGTCCACAGATCACTTTATTTTCAAAAAAATCAAAGTAATCAAAATATTGATATTTTTGAAAAGTATATTATGAGGCACGGATATTTCCAAAGACAATGTTACCCACAAGACATTTTGTTTCTTATTTTGTCATGTAGCTAATTTAACTTTTCTTTTTATCCAAATTATAACTTACGATTTACTACTTGTGCTACAAAAAATGAAGCACAAATTTATTTTTTTGTCTTTTTTACTCATTTGTATTTATCATTGTGCAAAGTGGTTTCAATTCAATGAGTTTGTTTATAAGTACAATGCATCTTGATTACTGTTCCATTAATCTACCCATCTTTCCCCAAACTACCCATCTTCCAAGTTACATGGTTCCATTTTTATGTTGATATCATTAATATAATGATTATATTTGCCATTCCTTCCTCTTTTCATTAATCTAGCCCCTCTTTTCTTAAACTTCTTCTCCAGCCGAACATCATTTCCCTTTCTGCTACTTATTTGATTGAACTCTTCATTGTTTGTTAGCTATTCAGAGAATCATCATCACTGAAATACTTTCATGAGCATACTGAGTATTGGATTTTTAATTTCATTTTGATTTCAACTTGTACACAGGAGTTGACATTCATTATGAGTACTGAGTATAATCTCACCTCTTTCATAATTTTCCCCAGCACACTCACTCCCACCTTTTCCTCAAGTTTCTTCATTTGGTAGGATATGCATTAAGTTAGAGCACTGCATTTCACTCCAATTTATTGCTTCATTTATCTATTTCTTCTCACCTTGACTCCATCCATACCTCTGAGTACTTGATTCGTAGTGTTTATTTTGTTGGAATGTGAGTTAGCTATTCTAAGGAATTACATTCTTTGAATTATTCTCTGAACTATCCATATTTCAGTTCATACCTAGGTGTATAGTTGGATTCCACCACAAAGTGTGCATATTGTATTGATCTATATTATGTCTAACTTCCTATATAACAGAAAACATATGTCATTTGTTTCTCTGGGTTTGGCTTTCTTCCCTTACTTCATTTAGCATGATTTTCCCAAATTTATTTCCTTTCTTTGCAAATGATTCATTATAATTCTTTTGAATGGATAAATAAAATTCTGTTGTGCATGTACCTGTGTATGTATGTATGTATATATATGCATATATGACAATGTATATGCATACATGTATATTTATATGCATATAGCTATCATATTTTCCTGTTCTACATGTCCACTGAGAGGCATAGTCCATGTCTAAATGTGATTTCTTGTACTATTATGCTTTTGCTTTCAATGTTTTGGAAAATGACTAAATATCATTTGCCTAATCTTATGCATACAGTCTATTCTATTACAAAAATCATTCTATTAATATCCTAATCTGTTGGTTTACGTTTCTTTTCATGTTGGCTCCTATAAATCACAGGGGTTCATAATTGCATATGAATCTGTTTTTAAGAGCAACACTAAATATTTGCTTGTATATAGTTGACACTTGCTAATAATTTATTATAAAATTACATACATATGCATATACAATTTATATATATTGACACACATATATGCCTATATATGCATGCATATAGAATATATATGTGCATATATATATATATATGTATATATACACACACACAAACATATATGTGCTAGTACTAGGAATTAAATTCAGGGCCTAGTTTCTTTTGGTTTTCCTTTTTGCTCAAGGTTGACCTACTTCCATTTGAGCCACAGCTCCTTGTTTAGCTTTTTGTTTCTTAGTTGTAGATAAGAGTATCATGGTCCATTTTACCTTGTCTGTCGTGAATCTACTATCCTCAGATTTCAGCCTTCTAAATAGTTAGGTTTAAAGGCATGCAGCAATAATACTAGCCCTATTATATTTGAATTAAAAATATATTTAAAGAATGATAACTTGTAGTATTTTCAAATAAATCTTTTCAGTTAAATAAAACATACTGCTTAATTTTTTTCTTATTCCAACTCACCTACCAAGAAAGGAAAGGAAAAATGTGAAACTGAAGAACCTCTGAATGTAACCATTCTCAAGCCTGCTAGCCACAGTTTCTTTGCTGGAAAATAGAAGAGGATGCTACCATATACAGGCAAAGTGGAAAAACATGCTCTTCACTGAAGATTCTGAAAGGCTGATGACAATGAGGACAAGCAACTTTATCCATGAAATGTCACTAAGGATACGCTGTGTTCGGTGACTCTAGTGGATAAGTTTAGCCAACGTTAGAGGATGGTCATAGCGATGAGAATAATCAAAGGTGTATATGGGATTACAGAGGTGTGTTTTCTTGAAGATGAATGCTCTTGATTTTGTTGCTAAGCTTGTCAACCCTCTTGAAGTCTCTTGTCTTGCTGCTGGCCCTTTTTAACTGTTTACTCATTTGCTTCAACTGGGCCTTCTTTTCACTTATAAGGATTATTAACTCCATGTGGTCCTGGTAAGTTATGAAAATAGGAAGCTCCATTATTACTCCATCTTTCTTTTCTACTTTTTATTTGTTCCACTATGAGAATATGAAATCACGGCCTGGACACTGTGTTTTAGCTTTTTCTGTTAAGGCAGGTATTCTATAACTTGAGGTAAAGTTACATTTCCATGGTTTTGGAGAACTAAAGGGAGATTTTTGTCTTGATTGGATTTGAACTTCAATCTTCAGTTTGCAGACTTCTGTATAGTTAAGATTATAGGATTGAGCCGTTAGTGCCTGGCCCCCAACGCATTTATTTCTTAGCCACAAACATGGCATGCGTCTTATAGAGTTTTGTAATTGAGAAATTCTCATCATATATGAGAGTTAATGCAATTTCACAGGGAAACGTTGGAAAGTCAAGAAGTGCTCACTAAACAAATTCAAAATGTGGTTTGTTCTTACTTTCTTGATACAACAGCCCCACTGATTTCTCTCATGGATATCTTCTAATCTACTTCTAATTTACTTCTAATTCACAAGTGGATATAACTCAATTTCATTTAACTACATGAATTCTTGTTACATGTGTTACTGAACTACATTACATCTGAGGCCTAGTGACTACATGAAATCATCAATTTAATCATGAATGACCTCTGCTCTTTTGCAATAACTAGACTCCTTCAGGGTTCTGAGACACCAAGATACTTTAGGAGACACAAGCCCCTTCTCCTATCAGACTTGCCAATGCAGAAGAAGCAACTGTTCCTTTCAATCCTTATAGAAAACTTGCCTGTAACATGAGATTCTCAGCAGTGAGAAGGGTGTTCAAACTACACCTGCCTGGACACTGCTGGCTCACCTTCTGAAACTTCTCAAACCTTTCTTCAATAATGCTGTCTGCTGTATGTAGAATTGTTGTTCGTCTACACCAGCCATCCAGACATCTCCTTATTCTCTTCATTGAATAGGATCCACGAATTGAGTCTGTCTACAATCTCCTCTTTGCTTATAATCACCTACAGAGAAAAATGCATTTGGCTGTTGAAGACAGCAAACAAAATGGTGCCCTTCCCTCCTATTAATGGAGTGTGAATTTCATTCATTTTAGTCAGCATCTTTGAGGACTTATATCTGTGTTTTTCCTCTCAGAAACCTAGGGTTCAACATCATCAGACATTCTCATACATTTGCTGAAGTAACAACTCTGTGTGACCAACAACACTTTTACCCATTGCAAATCTATTACCATCAGGTCACAACAAACCTTATAAACAAGAAAGGCTGAATATATTAAGCACCCCATAAATTATTCTGCTTTATATCTTTTCAATATTTATTTTCGAATGATGATAACCTAATTTAATTCTGATGATATTTTTCCTCTGAAAATTAATCAAATTCTTACATGATTAAAGCCAAATGTCCTGCTTATTTAATTTAAAAAACTATAATTCACATCGTGTAAAACCAAATGTATATAAAACAACGTATCAGGAAGATTCAAGCCATATATATATATATATATATATATATATATATATATATATATATATATATATATGATGGAAGATTCATACATAGTAAAATAAAAGAAACTTTAAACCAATGCCCATCATTCATTTGATCCTGCACCTCTAGTGGAAGAGGGTGATTTTACCTATAAATCATGGAAATGTCATCTCAATCCAGTCTACTCTACAGAGGCTAACCCCAAAATACCCAATGCTTCATTACTTACAAACAACTCTAGCAAGTAGACTTTATTCACATAGGATTCTCCTCCCTACAATGATAAATGGATTATGCTAATAAATTTGAAAGTAAATAGTTCAAAACAGCCTGGCTGAGAGTACAAAAGGATTTTGAGGTCTTAAAAATCTTGAAATACTTCCAGTTAAAAAGGGGCCACAGAAGGTCCATTGCTAAAGTTTTAACATGAAGTTCATAAATACGAAAGCAAAGGGATTTTCTTCTTACACACAAAAACCTCAACAAGAATTTTCGAGTGAAGCAAAATTACCAAATGTAGCACCATCTACCCAGCCAAATGTGTTGAAAGGGTTTGAAAGTCTATCCCTAGAAACCCAAGTTTTGTTTCTATATCTCTGACATGTATTTATTTCAACTTTAAAACTTTAGTCTTTCATGGCTCAGAATTCCTAGTTAATCTCACAATGGCCCTACATACTGCACTACATTAACTTTTGGAGAACTTTCCTAGAACACCAAACACATTCTTTTTGTATAAAATTTGAATAGAAAACTTAAATTGACTTTTAAAAATGAAACGAGTAAATGCTCATTCTGATATAAAATATAGGTCAACACTTCAATTTAGAGGACAATGAAGTTTATATTTAGTTGAAATTTATTTACTAATTATATATATATATATATATATATATATATAAGTTGATAAATACGTGACATCCGTGACATCTCCTTTTAAAAAACTAAAAAATGTATTGTTTCTGAAGTAGTCATCACATACAATTTCTCTTCAACTGGCATTATTTTGGGGCTAATTTTCTAAATTAAAGAGTGTAAGAAATGTTTTTAAAAATATAATTAGTGCAGATTTCTAAGCAAATGTTTCATCTGGCTATGGATACATAATTTGTTGGTTTGTCTATTTATCTTTGTGGTGGCTATCAAACTAAGAATTTTAGGAAAACTAGGCAAACTGTCACTAGCCATACCTAGGATTATTTTATGTTCTATTTATTTTAATTTTTGTGCTGATCTTGGGTTTGCATGCATTGCCTGAACATTGTCCCTAAAATTTTTCTGCTCAAGGTTATGACTTTAAAACTTGGGCCACAGTTCTACATCCAACCTTTTGGTTGTTAATTAGAGATAAGACTCATAGACATTCTGTCATTAGGCCCAACTTCACACCAAGGTTCTCAGTGTCCATAATATCAAGGACTATAACCATGAGCCACTGTTAGCTACATTATGTGTTTTTTAAAGCATCTGTCAATAATAATAGAAAACTATCACCATTACTAAAGGCTTAAACCTGTAAATCTAGCAATTTCAGAGGCTGAGATTGATAAGATCATGTTTTAAAACTAGACTTGTCAGACAATTCAGAGTTTATTTGTTTAACCTGCAGGACACAGGGTTTAAATCAGGCCTAGGCACTTTATACGAGTTGCTTTTCATTAAGGCTAGTGCTCTACCTCTTGAGCCACAGTGACACTTCCAGCTTTTCCTAAGTAGATATTAGAGCGAAGTGGTAAGGAGACCTCACAGTTTGGCTCTTAACTGTCATCCAAAAACTAAGCCTTCAAAGTAGCAAATCAGAGATTCTTACCTTCAACTAAGCAGCAATGAAAATACTGAAGGTGTGATTCAAGTGGTATAGTGTCAGCCTTGCTTGGAAAAAGTTAAGGAAATTCAAGCCTCAGTATTGGCACATATGTACACAAAAGCATGCACATACATACATATAAAGGATCTTATACTCAATTCCCTGGGATTAAAAAAATAAAATATTAAATTAAATTAGGACAAAAATAAGAAATTCAAATTGCTAAAAAAAAGAAAAAACAACAACCTACCATAGCCGGGTGGTGGTGGCTCACACATAAAATCCTAACTACTCAGGAGGCTGAAATCTGAGGATCACGATTCAAAGCTAGCCCAGGAAGGAAAAGTCCATGAGACTCTTATCTCCAAGGAACCACACAGAAAACTGGAATTGGCACTGTAGCTAAAGTGGTAGAGCATTAGCCTTGAGCTGAAGAGCTTAGGGATAGCACCGAGGCCCAGAAGTCAATCCCCACGACAAATAAAAACAAACAAACAAACAAAAAACTGCCACAACTGAATTGTGACTTAGGTGCTAGATTTATTTTTTGTTGTTGTTTTAAATTTAATTTTATTTTATTTGTGAACATACTGTACAGAGGAGTTACAATTACATGGGCAGGATAATGCGTACATTTCTTACCAAGCATTGCAGCCTCCTCCTGTGTTTACCCTTCACATCCCTTCCCAGCCTCCCCCCTCCCCCCCAATCCCAATCCTTTTCCTTCCCCCCCTTCACCCCCCCCAGACCGACGTTGTAAAGCTCGTTTTGGACATGACAACTTGTACTTCTCATTGTTGCAACAGGTCCACCTGTATCCTTAAACAACTGGTTTTTACCCCATCGCTAGATTTCTTTCTTCCCATAAATGAGGTATGAGTTCAATCCCGAGTTGTTCATACCAAAGCAATCCAATAAAAGCATACTAAGAACTAACTAACAAAAAATATGTCATTCGTTGTAAAGAAAATTAAAATTTATGAAAATAATTGAAAGAGAGCTAAAAGGAGAAGCATGGCTCAATAGTGAACAGCAACTTAAGCCATACCACCATTTCCAGTTTTTAGCTATTTATTGGCAAAATGAATATCACAGACATTGCTGCTTGGGATCCCTTTGAATCTGGATCCTCAGATTTCAGCCTCCTATGTAGCTGGGATTACAGGTGTAAGACACCAGCAGTCTGAGATATGCATTTATTTTGTCATGTTATGTGGCAAATTATCACAAATTAATTTGTTTGGCCACTGAATACCAACTATTGTAGGATATAAGATTGGGCTGGTAACTTGGGTGTGGTTTGACTATAGTAGCTGCTCAGTTTCTAGCAGGGGCCACTAGCCTATAGTCTCTCACAGAATGTGGGTATCTCTTACAAGCTTATGGGATGCCTAGTAGGGTTTAGGTTCTGTGGTGGTGAGACTGTGGTTTCTGCTTTCTGGTCTCCTATCATACAGCCACTGTTGTCAGCTCCTAGGCACCCCCATACTTTCTTGAGAAACATATTCTCCTTACTGTTTGATTCATTCTGTTTGCATCACTGACTTCTAGAAAGGCCTTAATTTGCACTCACACCTTGGAAATAACTCATACCAACTCTTGTGGGAACTAATTACATTTGTAGAATCTGTTTAATTTTGTTATCTACCAGAGCATATAGTGGGGTTAGATCCTGCCCGACTGGAAGATAAAAGACTTCCCAAGGGTCTGAGTTGTTGTGTATCACCTGATACACATTAAAAGCTATTTATTGGGGCTGGGAAGGTGGCTCAGAGGTAGAGCGCTTGCCTTGCATGCATGAGGCCCTGGGTTCGATTCCTCAGCACCACATACGCAGAAAAAAAAGCCGGAAGTGGCATTGTGGCTCAAGTGGTACAGTGCTAGACTTGAGCTGAAGAGATGAGGGACAGCGCCCAGGCCAGAGTTCAGGCCCATGACCGGACCCCCCCCCCCCCAAAAAAAGCTATTTATTATCTGGGCACTGGTGGCTCATTCCTGTAATCCTAGCTATCTGGAGGATGAAATCTGAGGTTCCCAGTTCAAAGGCAGCCTGGGAATGAAAGGTTTAACTCCAATAAACCACTCAGAAAGCTGGAAGTGGTACTGTAGCTCAACTGGTATAGCAATCACTTTGAGCTGAAGAGCTGAAGGATTGCGCAGAAACCAGAGTTGAATCCTCAGAATTAAAAAAAAGAAAAACATTGGAAAAAGCTATTTATTATTCTAAGTGTCCTCAATTTCAGACACTGGTAATGTTGAATTATTGTTTGACATTAACCAATGAAGTGTGAAATTTAAGAAAATGAAAGATAGTTCCTTGGGTGGAGTGGAAAATATTTTGGCAGTTATAGGTAATGAAACACAGTTAGGAGTTAAATTGAGGATAGATTCAAGAACAATGGCCGTGGCTTCAGAGATGGGACAGAGCTAAACATGTTAGACATATGTTAAAAAGAGAACATGGGGCTTGGAATGTGGTTTAGTGGTAGAGTGCTTTCCTAGCATGCATGTAGCCCTGGGTTCAATTACTTAGTACAACATAAACAGAAAAAGCCAGAAGTTGCCCTGTGGCTCAGGTCAAAGGGTGCAAGGCTTGTGCAAAAAAGAAGCTCAGTGACAGTGCCCAGGCCCTCAGTTCATGCTCCAGGACTGCCAAAAAATAAAAAGACAGAACATGTCAATAATGAATGAGGGAGGGATCCAGAAACCAAATTCCTCACTGAATATTTTCTCTATTTCAATATCATTCCAGAGAGAAAAATGAGGCATAAAGATGGTCCAGAAAGAACATATCTTATGAAGTAATACAAGATTCTTTAAAAAAAAAATATGGAACGCTTCACATATTTGCATGTCATCCTTGTGCAGGGACCATGCTAATCTCTGTATCATTCCAATTTTAGTATATGTGCTGCCAAAGTGAGCACTACAAAATTTTTTTTTTACTGCAACTGGCCTGTAGAGACAATCCATTAGACATAATTGTGACTTGCAATAGCATAAGAGCTCATTGTAATAGCACAAGTGCTTTCTGGATATTATGTATGGGTCCTGAGCCTTGATAAAAGCCTAGGTGCTATTCCTATGTTTTTCCTCAAGAATATTACTCTATTACTTAAACCACAGCTCCATTTCTGACTTTTCTGGTGATGAAATGGAGATAAGAGTGTCATGGACTTTTCCTGGCTCACCTGGCATAACATTGGGATAACATTGGGTTAATACCTGGGATAACATTAATAATGTCAAAAATCTCAGCATTCTGAAGAGCTAGAATTATAGTTATGAGCCATTAGTACACAGAGAAATATTTCTTTTTCAGTGGAATGAATTAAGAATACAGATTCTTAAGGAAGATTCACCCTCAGTACTAAGTAAATCATCAAGAACAGTTCACGTGTATACACACACACACACACACACACACACACACACACACACACACACAAGCACACAACCAGACACACAAACCCACATAAACATCTCAGGGATCTGTATCTCTTTCCCCTAAAGAGTAGTATGGTCTAAAGGGCAAACTGTGGTGTCACAGTCATGTAATCCCAGATATTGAGAGGTAGAGGTATAGGAGCATGGGGTACTAAGGGTGACTTGGGTGAAGTTAGCACAAGATCCTATATGAAAAGCAAACTGAGAAAGGAAGAAAAAGAGTTGGGTGCATGTAGGCACAAGTGGCAAGTTATGTGCCTAGTAAGTTTAAGGCCCTCAGTTTAATCCTCAGTTCCATGAAAAAGACAAAAGGAATAAAATCTCAGTCCATTTTGTCATTGTTTAAAATCAATTAACCTGTATACTTCATGAGGAATATAAGGTCTATTTCAAGCCTAATAGTAGTAGCTGGAAAGTCTATATAGCATGGTAGCACATGGGACAAGGCCCCGTAGGTGCATCATATCACAGAGGATCTCAGCATTATGGCATGTGCTAGAATGACAGGGATTAAGGGTCATAGGTTGCTTTTAACAACTGATAACAGTGATAACGTTAGTCCCTTGAGAGTTGATGAGATAACATTTATCCATTTATGACTGAAACATCTTTTAAGGTTTCTACCTCCTGACACTGCTACATTGAATAGTTAAACTTCAGTATGAGCTTTGATGGTGACAGACCATTAACAGGCTTCTGACCGAGGCAGGTGAGACCATTGGAAGCCAAGGATGTTAATACAACTAGGCACCTTGGACAACTGCTTCGATCTCATTGATTCTGATATTTACTGTATTTGGGGCCATCTCACAGCCAAGATCCATCAAGTCCATGTCTGTTCCATGTGCCAGTGTCAGTTATGCTGAGTGTTACATAAACCACTAGACAATAGGGAGAAATAGGATGGGGATAGACACAAAAATGTAAGTTTGGCATTCTTCTTGGCCCTTAAATAACATTAAAAGATTTATGTAGGTAAGTCATGAGAAAGCTCTATGTCGTTATAAAATACATAGAGCCATATAATAACTACTCTACCACCCTGAAAGATACCTTGTAGAACAGCCTGTTTACACATAATACAGACACTCCTATGAACACAAAAGATGGAAAAAACAAACAAGTTTCGGTTTACAAAAGTAATTGTCAACCTCAGAGTCAAAGCAGACACCCTGAAAACAGTAATGGAAAGAATAGGAGAAACACTAGGTCTCCTTGGCACAAGTCAAAATTTCCTTAATAGAGACCCAGAAACACAACAAATCAAAGTTACACAAATGGGATTTCATGAAAGTGCAGAGCTTGTGCATGGCAAAGGACATAACTAGCAAAATCCATAGAAAGCCCACCGATTAGGAGAAGATTAGCCATACAACAGACAAGGATCTCATATCTAAAATGTGCTTGGAACTCACAAAAATAAAACCTCCAACAAGAAATCCTCAAAGAAACAACTGCGCAATAAATAAGTGGGCTAAAGTTTTAAAGAGAAACTTCTCTGAAGAGGAAAGGAGATGGCAAATAGACACATGAAGAAATGCTCAACATTTCTAGCCATAAAAGAAAAGCAAATCACCAAAATTACTCAAGCTGATTTAAAATTTGGCAAAGGAGCAGGGTATAAAAATAACCCTCAAAAATCAATGGCTTTTCTGTATGCCAACAATGAGAAAAGCGTGGTTGAAATCAGGAAAGCAACTCCATTCATAACAGCCCACCCAAAAAATACCTAGGAATTAATTTAACCAAAGAAGGGAAGGACCTCTATAATGTAAACTTTAAAAACATGAAAAGGGAAATCAAAACAGAACTTACAAAGTGGTAAAACCTCCCATGCTCCTGGATTGGAAAGATCAACATCGTGAAAATGGCAATATTTTCCAAGGGTTTCTACCAATTTAATGCAATACCTATCAATATTCCAACCCCTTTCTTCAAAGAATTAAAGAGGCTATCCAAAAATTCATATAGAACAGTAAAAAAACCCAGAATAGAAAAAAAATCCTTAACATAAAGAACAGTGATGAAGGAATATCAATACCAAATTTCAAACTCCACTAAAAAGCCATCGTAATTAAAACAGCTTGGTACTGGCACAAGAACGGACATCAGGAACAATGGAATAGAATTGAAAAGGCAGAAAAGAACCTACAGATATATAGCTACCTAATCTTCGATAATGGAGCTAAAAAAAATAGAATGGAAGAAAGCCTCTTAAGTAAATTGTGCTGGCAAAATTGGTTAATCACTTGTAGAAAACTTAAGCTAGATCCTTATATATCAATCTGCACCAGAATCAGCTCCAAATGGATCAAAGACTTCTGAGTCAAAGCAGACACTCTGATGAAATAGGATGGAATAGGAGAAACCCTAGGTCTCCTTGGCACAGGCCGAATTTTTTTTTAATGGAGACCCAGAAACACAACAAATCAAAGAAAGTTTGGACAAATGGGATTGCATGAAATTGCAGAGCTTCTACATGGCAAAGGACATAGTTAACAAGATCAATAGAAAGCCTATGGATTGGGAAAAGATCTTCACTAGCCATTAAACAGAAAAGAGTCTCATATCTAAAATATACCTGCAACTCAAAAAATTATATCTCCCAACAACAAATCCTCAAAGAAACCACTTCTCACTAAATAAGTGGGCTAAAGACTCAAAAAGAAACTTCTCTGAAGAGAAAAGAAGGATGGCCAATAGACACATGAAGAAATGCTCAACCTCCCTAGCCATAAAAGAAATGCAAATAAAAAGAGCAGAAGTACCATCTCACCACAGTTAGAATGGCTATAATCAAGAACTCTAATAACAACAGATTCTGGAGGGGATGTGGATAGAAGAAAACCTTACTGTATTGTTGTGGGAGTGTAAACGTGTTCAACCACTTTGGAAAGTTTATGGAGGTTCCTCAAAATACTCCACATAGAGCTTCCCTATGACCCAGAACTAGCACTTTTGGGCATTTACCCAAATGTTAACAAACAAGATCATACTAATGCTACCAGCACGACTATGTTTATTGCAGCATTATTTACCATAACTAAGATATGGAACCAACACAGATACCCCTCATATGATGAATGGATCAAGAAAATGTGGTATATATACACAATTCCATGCCTCCATAGAATTTCTTTGTCCAATTTGTTAGGAAATGGAAAGACTTGGAACAAATTATATTAAGTGAAATAAGCCATACCCAAAGAAACATAGATCCCATGGTTTCCCTTATTTGCAATAACTAGTATATGTCTGAGAAAAACAGAAATTTTTAGACAAGTTGATGTTAGGCGAAATGAACCCCAAGATAATTTTTTCTTTCTTGTGATTGTTTCCAACATATTTATAAATTGATTTCTTTGTTGCTTTCTTTGTACCTCCCCCATGGTATAACTCCTGTTTTCACTGCATTTGATTCTGGTACCCTGCATCTTGTATATACATTTTTCTAATTTGGAGAAGGTAAGGGAAAACATAAAATGCTTAAATAAGGATACGGGTTGACCCATTGTAAAAATGCAATGTACAAGACCCTACGTTGAAAACAAACATTAGAACTTCGGAGGTGGGGAGAATACTCGTGGAGGTGGGAGAGAAGGAATGGTAGGGGAAAAACAAAGGAGGAGGCAACAATGCTTGATAGGAAATATACTTGATAGGAAATTACCTTACTCATTTAATTGTAGCCCCTCTGCACAGTATTTTTTATAATAAAAGACATACAAAAATTAATTCAATGTATGATTATGGGCCAGTACTAGGATTTGAATTTATGGGCCTTCCACTTACTTTCACACTTCAAACTGGGATCTCTATCTGTCTTTATTTATTTATTTTTTAAAATCAGGAATGCTTCACAAATATGAGAGTCATTCTTGCACAAGGGCCATGCTAATCTCTGTATTGTTCCAATTTTTGTATATGTGCTGCCAAAGTGAGCAATGTTTAATTTTTTGTTGATCTTTTTTTCAAGGATAAATCTAATAACACTGTCCCCTAATTTTGTATAAAATAAGTTTTGGACATATATTTAATATGTAATATATTTGTGTGATATATACGTATATACATACTATTTATCTGCAGGAGTTGGGCACACTGAAACAATTGAAGGCAATGATTTAATTTCACTGCTGTCATTCTATTTTAAGACTTTTTTTAAATCAAAACATTTATGACCATGATTTCATCGAATGTCCTGTCCAATATTGATTTGTGTGTATCAGGCAGGCTGTAGCTCATCTCACACAAGAGTGCAAGAATAATAGGGTTTAACTCATTACAAGTGGCTCATCAGGACATAGGAAATATCCCTCAATTTGGTTGAGCTGATCTCCATTGTTTGTTGTATACTATGCCTCTGCTTTGGCTATGCAGTTTACCATTTCAAGATGATATTTTGTTCTTTTGGAGACAGATGAATGGAGAAATGTATGTGGCCTCCAAGACAATTACCTGTATAAGGTTAAAATTCATACTTTCAAATGGGATATTTGCCATCCCTGTAGAATATAAATGAGGACTCCCACGCACCAGCTATCTACTTTGCAGCCATTGTAATATTCATGGAAGCAATATTTTATAGGGACAAAATTAAGGTACCAAATATGTCCTTCAGCAACTACCCTACGGAAATCCTTATGCTCATGCCAAAGTCATTGAACTTCACATTGCCTTTGTCATCCAACACGATGTTATTGGGTTTAATGTTTCAGTTATTTTCAGTTTCATTAAAGTAGTGCACAGTCCTCAAAATCTGTTTGAATAAACTCCTGACTTCATTCTTGAAAAGGCAGTATGATTTTCACATTTGTCTAAGGAGGTCTCTGGATGGCCAGTTCCACTACCAAATATTTGTGCTCATCCATTTCCCTCACCTGGTATGACCTGATCATGTTTGGGTGATGGAAAATCTTAATAATGTCCATCTCATTTAAAAATTTTTTGTGGGTCCTGGGGCTTGAACTCTAGGGCCTAGGCATTGTCACTGAACTCTTCAGGTTATGTCTACTGCTCTACCACTTGAGCCACAGCACCACTTCCAGCTCTTTCTGTTTATGTGGTGTTGAGGAATCAAACCCAGGGCCTCATTTATGTAAGGCAAACATATACCACTGAGCCACCTTCCCGGCCTGTCCATCTCATTTTTGATTTAACAATTGTTGAACTCTCATCTTCAGGATTATTTTCACTACAACCTTATTGACTACGAGGTGTTGCTAGGCCAACTTTCCATATCCATAGCTTCCATAGTCAATGATTTCCTCCTTCATGCTATATTGTTTAGGGAAAATCTCCTGCCATAGCTAATGATCACCTTCAAACTATCTTGTTCATTGAAAATCTCCTTCTCTGAAGAGCTTGAGGATAATACACTATGTTCTTCCATCTTTCTGCTAAGATGGCAAGGAGTAAATCTACCTAAACTTAGCTAAGAAAATAAAAACCCCAGAGCAATAACCTAAAGGAAACTGTCAATGTAGCACTCAGTCCTGCAGGTCACCAGGAACTCTCAGCAATGTAATGGACTGCAGAGACCACTCACAATATTTGCAATGGACCAATCACAGCTTGGAATGAACCCACTGGATCTTCTGGTCTTGAGCCTGGAGGACTGTTGCCAAGGTTTCCACAAGGATGTGAGGTGCACAGAATGATGCCACTGGTGCTGCCTTGGCAGTGTTGCAGGAACATAAAGTGTATCAGAAAGTGCATTCTGTCCTTGTTGGCTTCAAGATCCTACGGTTGCTCCCAAGGATTTTGTCCTTGAGTAGTATCCATGTCCTTATGTCTGCTCCTGCCAGAACAGTGGCCATGTGCAGGAGCATACATCAACCAGTGGCTTCCATTCACTATATGTGCAAGTCTTGGAACTTGCTCCAACAATCTAAAAACAAAGTGGAATCCTATGTATTCCTAGATGCAGGGGACACATAACGAAGAGTTCAATTGGAAACTTTCACTAAAGTAGAACCAGATTTTTTTTTATCTTGACAATAAAGAGAAAATTCAAAGAAGTTGTTAAAGTATAAGAGGTGTCCCTCTTTGTTGAATTAGAACCTTCTTGCACAACTGCTTAAAATAATATTAAAGTCCTTATTTGTTATGGACGTGATTTAGTGTTTTGGTACCATATAATAAATAATTTCTGATTTTTAAAAAGTTGTAATATCAGTATGCACTTTGGTGTGTTTTTAATGGAATCCAAGATGGGCCCCATAGCTCTTGAGTAGATCTAAAACAATATCACATTCAACAATAGCATGTGGTTGAAAGAAGGCAGGAAGTACCAGCCTACTGTAAAGTGACTATTGCCAGGATGAATCTTCTGTAGAAATACTGTTTTTTTTTCCTTTTCAGTATTTACTAATAAAATACATCCATGTATTATTATAAATTATGTTCTCTATTCAGCTCAGTGAATTTTGACAACTATTTAATTATGTAATACTAAGAGTCCCCTAATAAAGTCAAAAAATGGGCACTTTTGTCATTTACATTAAAATGCAAAGAAAATAAGTCCCAGTAAGTTTTATACTTAGGTGGATAATGGAAAACAGCTGTTTTCTCACTCAGAAATTGAATCCAATAGGGTATTTCATGGCATCCATAATCTGAAAAGCTGCTCTAACTTTTGCCTTTTAAAGACCTCATCAGTTAACTCAAGATATTCAATGTCTTCTTCTTTAAATGTAGAATGACTGATGTCAAAAGGATAGTGGTATCGCTTCAGAATCATCTGATACTGTATCAAAATGCCCTATGCCATACATCTCCATGAAGTGGGTTATTAACATCTATAGGAGTGAGAAAAAATAGAGCATCAACATTTCTCATGATAGTTTCCTCTGAGATAATTTACATCAGAATCCTTGAAATCCATAAGGCAATGTGTTGATAAGTTCAAAGTGAAGAACAAGGCCTGGAGTAGGGAACTTAGATGGTAGAACCCCTAACTAAACAATTGGAGGTCCTCCGCTTGAACTCTCCTACTGCCAAATCCATGAGTCTTCCTGTAGAGAAAGAGGTATAGCTGTTTATTTCAATTCCATTGTGATGCTATAACAAAACTCCTTAAGACAAGGTCCCAATAGCTTAGAGAAACTTATGGGTACTCAACAGAAATTCTGAAGGACATTATCTAGAACCAAGAAAATTCAATATGCTGAGAGGTCAGCTTCACCAGGCCTTTAATGTGTTCCCTTGTTGCTGCATTCTCACATGGTCGAAAGGCTAGAAACTTATTTAAAAGAAAATAACAGAGCTGAGAGACTTCTTCCCACCATCCAGATGAAGTTTAATTTGTATCAGATTATTATTTCTTCTGTCATGTCCCTCCTCCTCGTTTTTTGTTGTGCTTTTTTTTTTAGCTGACTAGCCTTGAACACTTGAACCACGAAAGAACGGATGATTGGATTCCAAGTATGTACCCCCAAAATCATCTGTTGCTACTTCTTCTTTGGAAGTAAACCACTTACTTGCCCCAACCCCTGTGCTTTATTTTCCTTCATGTATCATTTTTTAAAGTTTTTGGTCTATTTTGTATTTTGCAGGTGATTTAACAAGGACCCTTCACAAATAGTAGGTGAATACTCGACCACTAAGTTTCATATTCCCTGCATAGATTTTTTATTTTTTATTTATTTTTAATTTTATTATTTTTTAAACAAATTTTTTATTATAAAAAAACTGTATGGAGTGGTTCCAGTTACATGAGCAAGGTAATGAGTACATTTCTTATCAAGCATTGTTGCCTCCTCCTTTGTTTTTCCCCTACAATTCCTTTCCTCCAACCTCCACAACTACACTCTAACCACCTAAATTTTGTTTGTTTGAGATGTACAGGTTTTTTTTTATTTCTTCATTATTAGACTTCGTGTGTACCCAACTTACTGAAAGCATGTAAAAGTGTAAAACGGTAAACATGTTTGAATTTTTATGTAGACTACCATGCAATCTTGCTCACAAATCACAATATTTTCCTTCCATTGCAATCTTATGCAATCTTCTGTGATCTTGTTGTTGTTGTTGTTGTTGTTGTTGTTGTTGTTGTTGTTGTTGTTCTTCTTCTTCTTCTTCTTCTTCTTCTTCTTCTTCTTCTTCTTCTTCTTCTTCTTCTTCTTCTTCTTCTTCTTCTTCTCCTTCTCCTTCTCCTTCTCCTCCTCCTCCTCTTCCTCCTCCTCCTCCTCCTCCTCCTCCTCCTCATTCTCCTTCTTCTTCTTCTCAGTTAAAACATCAAATGTGTTGTCAAATGCCATCATTGATAAATTTCTCTCTTGTTTGCATCAGAAATGCCTCAGCTATTTTTAAAGAATATTATAAGTGCTTGATAAATATTCTACTTAAGCTAAAGCTATTTTCCTTGTTTCAGAATTTTCACTAATATTAAAAATATTAAATGCTTCTGTGTCAGCATCTATTGGGATTATATGGGATTTGTTCTTTACTTAGTTTAATAAATTGCATTAGATTTCCTAAATTGTAGCTATGTATGTAGGCTTGCACTTTGGTGGTAGAATAACTTGATTTCTATGTGTGAATCCTGTGTTAAATCTTCAGAAAAAACACACACAGGAAAAATGGAAAAGGAATAAATGTAATCTATCCATTTCTGATACATATTCTCTTTTTTTAGGAACTTTTGCCTTTCTCTTCATAAGTAAAATTACTATACATGCATTCTGATTTTGTCATTGCGCTTATGAAGTTAGTTAAGAAGTGTTTCTTCTTTTTAAAAAATTTCTGGAGCAGTCAAATAAGAGATGCATTAGGTGAGATGGTATATATTGATTATTCCAGCTAATCATAGTCTATCCCCACAAAAAAAAAGAAAGAAGAAAGCAGGAAAGAAAGAAAGCAAGCCAGCAAGCCAGCAAGCAAGCAAGCAAGCAAGCAAGCAAGCAAGCAAGCAAGCAAGCAAGAAAGAAAGAAAGAAAGAAAGAAAGAAAGAAAGAAAGAAAGAAAGAAAGAAAGAAAGAAAGAAAGAAAGACTCCCAGCCATCCAAACTAAAAAACACCATGTAAGTAAAAAGGCTTGGGGCATTACTCAAGTAGTAAAGGACTTGTATACAATGGGCAATTTTCCAGGTTTGACACCTAAAAACAGGGGAAAAATGCATTTTCTGGGACAAAATTGCACATGAAATATTTGATTAGAGTTTTTTTTCTTTCTTTTATTTCAGAGACATAGTTTTGCTAAAACTTATATAAAAACTTCCAATCCTCCCAATTTAACTCCTAAGAGTTGAGATTAAAAGTATAGGTTTTCACACCTAGCCTCGTTGACATTTTTTACAATAAATTTTATTGGCATAAATTCAGTATACAGAAAAGTCTAAATGTAAACAGTTTGTCTGTCCCCTCATTGTCCTACTGTTAATGAAATATACCAGTATTGTATGTTTGTAAAATAAAAACGCAACATCGGTGTAATGCTATTTATTAAATTGCAACCTTTACTTCATTTTGCCAATTTTTGTACTACTTTCAATTGTTTTTCTAGTATCTACTACTGTTGCTTTTTCCTCTGCCTTTCTCCTTTCTTCATGTTACCTACTCAGCTGTTTCATTGATGAGGAATATCAAAAGTAGGTTAAAATTCACAATTTGCCAGGGACCAGTATCTCGTGATCAAAGGTATTCAGAAAGCTGAGATCTGAGGATCACAGTTCAAAGCAAGCCTGATCAAGAAAGTGGTAAACTCATGAAAAAAACAGCATTTAAAAAATAACCAAACAGCTGGAATGTGGCTTAGTGGTAGTGTGCTTGCATGAAGGTCTGAGTTTGATTCCTCAGTGCCACATAAACAGAAATAGTTGGAAGTAGCACTGTGGCTTAAGTGCTAGAGTGCTCGGTAGCCTTGAGCAAAAGATCCTCAGGGTCAGTGTCTAAGCCTTGAGCTTAAGCCCCAGGACTGGCAAAACAAACAAAAAAGTAGCTCCCCTCATTGTTTTGTATGTAGTGTTCCAACTCCATGGTGCACATTATCCCTCACAGCAAAATCAATACAACAAACCAAAATTTACAATGCTCAGTATCCCATGTGGTTATCAGTCATCATATTGTACACCAGATGTGCAAAGTTAAGGAAGAAATATAAAGAAATAAAGTCACTAGGACAACCTCTCTTGAGACTATACAAGAAAAATTTATGTTCTAGCGTATCACTCTAGAAGTATCACTGAACTCTAGAAAGAAGTGTTCCAAGAATATAAGCCTTGTTCACCTTGGCTCCCACTGAGCATGAATATAAAGTTCATCATCAATAATGGTTGGAATCAAAGAGAGAATTCACAAATGGGATTGTGCCAAACTAAGAAGTTTCTGCATGGCAAAGGACATCATTAGCAACGTAAAGAGAGCCTATGGAAGGAGAGATCTTTGCCAGGTCTATGTCAGAATATACCAAGAGCTCAATAAATTATACTAACAAAGAATTAACAACTCAATTACAGATGGGCAAACAAGCTAAGTAGAGACGTCTCAGAAGAAATAAACTTGTCCAGTAGTCATAAAAATGTTCAATATCTCTGGCCATAAAGGAAATGCAAACCAAAACACTTGAGATGGGCTAGGAAGGTGGTTCAGTGATAGAGTGCTTGCCGTGCAAACATGAGGCCCTGGGTTTGATTCCTCAGCACCACATAAGCAGAAAAAGCTGGAAGTGGTGGTGTGGTTCAAGTGGTAGTGAGCTCTATCCTTGAGCTGAGGAGCTGAGTTTCAGTGCCCTGGCCCAGAGTTCAGGTCCCATAACCGAACAAAAACAATAACAACAACACTAAAAACAGAATCACTTGACTTGCTTCTCTTTTTACATCTCATTTAAGCTTGATTATAAAATATTGTTGGTGGGAATGTAATCTTGTTTAACTACACTGAAAAAAACCCACAAAACAACTTTACCTACCTTGTGGTTCAGTACTACCATTCTTGGGCATTTATCTAAAAGACTAAAAATCCCGATAAAGTAAGGCCACCTAAACATCTATGTTCATTGTCAAGGTATTTATATTGCACAAATAGCTTCAATAGATGAATGAATCAAGAAAATTATATATATATATATATATATATATATATATATATATATATACAGAGTAACATTACTCATGAATTAGAATATTCCATCATTTATAAAGAAATTGATGAACTGGAAAATTTTTTGTGAAGTCAGGATGCATGTTTTCTTTCAAATGGGGAAGCTTGGTCTATATGAAAACATACAGAGTATTGTATGCACGTATACCTAAATATATTTCATGAAGTACAGTATATGTTGGAAAGAATTTAAATGGTGTAATTCTTTAGAAAATCCAACAGTACAATAAAATGTAAATGAGGAAACTGGCACTTGAATGGGGGGTAGGAGGTGAATGAAGTCACAATTTTCAATGCATATCCAATGAAACTAGGAAAATTGAGAGGAAGGAGCTGTTTCAGAGATGGGGAGATGATGAAAAAAGTATCACAGATTAGGATTCATTGTACTTACAATTAAAAATGTAATTAAAAATAATTATGCTTGAGCCTACCTCCTATGATTTCCATATTCACACTTCTGAGTAGACATCCCCTTTCCAAACCATCATGAAACACCTCATCTTACTTAGAAAGGGTATAACTTTGCTGTGTCTGTGAACCAAGGAATTGTAGGCAGATTAAATTAATGCTGTCCACATATGTCAAGCCATCAATATAAGGCCAGAAACCATGAAAATATTACAAGAACTGGCAGGGGAAACACTATGACTTCTACAACACAGGTCGAAATTTTCTAACTAAAGATCCATGATCACAAGAAATCCAAGAAAGACTGGATAAACGGGATTGCATGAAACTTAAGTTTCTGCCTGACAAAGAACATACCAAGCCAAATACAAAACTCATGGCATGGGAGAAGAATTCCATGAGCTATTCATCAAACGAGATCCTAATAGGAAAAAAATATGTAGATAGCACAAAAATTGCCCCCAATAAACCATGAAATAACATCCCAATTAATAAATGAGGTAATGACCTAAAGACAAACTTCTCAGAATAAGTAATTAAGGCCAATCAACACAAGAAGAAATGTTCAATATCTCTGAACATAAAGGAAATGTAAACAAAAACAACACCCTAATTCTACGTCACTGCAGTAAGGAAGGACAATAAAAACATTTTAATGTGATTAGTAACAAATGCTGTCATGGATGTGGCAAAAGGAGCTCTATCACTGCTGGTGAGGATGTAACTTGTTCAATCAGTCTGGAGACTGAGAAGTGCATATTAAGGTTTGGAGTCAACTTGTGCAGAAAGTCCATGTGTTTTTTTTTATCTCCAATTGGCAACCAAAAAGTCGCAAGTAGAGCTGTGGTGCAAATGAGTAAAATGGTATCTTTCATTACAAAATCTCAGGGATATTACCCACATTTGCGTTCAAGCTCCAGTACTGGCAGTGTGTGTGTGTGTGTGTGTGTGTGTGTGTGTGTGTGTGTGTGTGTGTGTGTGTGTCTGTGTCTGTGTCTGTGTGTCTGTGTGTCTGTGTGTGTCTGTGTATCTGTGTGTGTGTGTGTGTGTGTGTCTGTGTCTGTGTGTGTCTATGTCTGTGTATCTGTGTGTGTCTGTGTGTGTGGTGCATGTGGGGAGAGGGAGCTAGTGATTTCCTGATGGCATCAAATGGTTTGGTGTATTTAAAGTATTAAAAAAAACAAGGTTTAAATGTGCTTTGATTTTTTTTGTGTTTCTGTATGTATGTGTCTATCCAGTATAGGTGTGGGTGTGGGTGTGTGCATCTGTATGTGCATTTATGGTTTTTCTTGCTTGTTCTCAACTTGTGTTAACAAATTGGCCAGACTTGAAAGGTGGACACTATGGTTTAATGTTATGACAATTTTCCAAGGTTTTGTTCAACAAATGATTATTTGAATAGTTTATTGAAAGATAGAGAGGGAGGAGAAAGAGAGGGAGAGAAAGACTGGAGTTCTAAATCTAAGACTGAAACAGCCATATTCCAGAACAAGTCTGCAGAACTAGTTCCAGTGTAGTGTCTTCAGTCAGCTAGCTGTAACAAAGCCTCTATTTGGCCATAGGTGTGGATTGTAGGCAAAAAGACAATTCAGTAAAAACAAATTCAAACAGTCTGAGACACTTGCACAAGGTCTGGACATCACTTCCTAATGGGCTGCTGTTGTGCAGGCCCAATATTTGATCTGAAGAGAAACTTGGAATTACAAAAGTTAAAACCCAGTTTAGTAACCACTAAAAGGCCTGTGTAACTCCTTGGTCCTTAGACCTGATACTGTGACTTAGTGGCAAAGGCAAAGGGCAGATTTCTAGCTATTTCAGACTTCTCCCTTAGTGAACAATAAGTTAGCACCTTCAGTCCTGGTTCCACCACAGACTTGGCTCAGGTCTGTGAACCTGAGTGTAGACTTTTGAATCTACATGGTGTGAATGGAAATTTGGTCTCCTACTAAGATAGAAGTTTGAGTGACTTGGATAGCTGTGGGCAAGTCTCTTTTTAATAGCCTGTTGTTTGACCACATTTAGTTTAGATGCAGGGATACATTACTAATTAGTCGCAGTGGTCACCCCAAGGTAGAGCAAGAGAGACAGAGTAGAGGGACAGTGATCAAGCTCACGCCATCTGTCATTTTATGCTGCTTTAATTGACATGTTCTTCATGTATTTTAGTAATTCAAGAATAAAAATTAACATTACATATAGATTTTTAATTGCCTCTTTGTTTCTGACAAAAATTAAAAGTAAAAATGAATTTAAATAACAAGGCAATATGGTAAGAGCAGGGGAAAGAAATGGAGCAATGATCATGGGCAGCTCCTGAAGTCCAATCTGGAGGTTTTATTTATCAACATCGGGGAATAAAATGAAACTATGTAACAAGACAGGCCTGCCTGCTTTTTCTCAGCAACAAAGCAGCCCTGTCTGCTTTCCTTAGCAACACAACAGCCCTGCCTGTCTTTCCTCATTTATGCCAGAGTCAAAGGGGTCAATAGACCATGACTAAAGGAGGAAATTAGAGCTGTCATTGACAGATAAAAAAGAACAAGCCCTGGATATGTCTGGAAACTTATAAAGCATCTGAAACCTTAAACACTTAGGCCTTTCAGAGACCAGTCTTTCACAGAAACTAAATATTCAGAGAGAAAGCCAAGATGTGTTCTGAGAACTGTAGATTCCCTTACTCAGAGAACACACAGACCTCCCAATGACAGAATCATCCCTGCCAACAATAGAACTTTCTAGTGAGGCTCAGAGAATAGAGGACACATTAAACTTTTCTCACTGCCAGAAACCAGCCCACACACTGAAGGCACCAGGACAATATGGGTTGGAGGGCTCAGCCCTGTTGCAAACAATGGATGAAGCTCAGAGGCCCACACCTATCTCGTGATGTACTCACACCTCCTAAATGTCCAACAGCTTCCAGATGGTGTCGGCAGCCCTTCAAAAAGATCAAAAACAAGTCGTTTATATAAGGATACAGGTGGACCTATTGCAACAATGTGAAGTACAAGTTGTCATGTCGAAAACAAACTTTACAACTTGGGGGGAGGATTGGTGGAGGGGGAGGGAGGATGGGAAGGGATGGGAAGGGTAAACAAAGGAGGAGGCTACAATGCTTGATAAGAAATGTACTCACTATCTTGCCCATGTAATTGTAACCCCTCTGTACACTATTTTCACAATAAAAAAAATTAAAATTAAAAAAAGATCAATTTGTGGTGCCCAGCTCTAAAGCCCAAACTCCGCACCCAGTGTTAGCCCTATTGAGTGACTTACAAGCCAAGTGGGGCTCTCTCATAAATTTCCTAAAACCATCGCACTCCATGATAGCATCCAGTCACAGGTCTTTTGGTGACAAAGCCTCGGGGTCATTCAAGACAAAAGCAGCCATGACCTCAACTCCACCTGCCATATCACTTCAACAAGACTTACTCTTTTGCTTGCTCAAAAGTTGGTTTAATTTTGGGATAATCTCGCCAACACTGTCTCCTAATAACACTGCCCCCAAAGGGTGACTCCCTCACCCAACCAAACAGTCATACAAGCTGGAGGTGTTGTCTTTGGACAGGACAGACTAGCCTTACATGAGCCCATTTCCAGGGCCCTCTATTCCCCCAGATGTCTTGGAAGGGGCATCTGCTCCCTCCACCAGCAGGCCTACCGCTCCTCCCAGACTCGCACTGAACACAGCAGAATCTAGCCAGATGGACACTTCATGTCCATGTTGTGAGGGCTGCTGTCTCCAAGTTCTATGGTTGAGGAGATGCTAGGCAGGTTCTTTTGCTGGCAGGTGGGCCAGGGGACTCTGCAAAGCCATGCAGCAAAGATTCACCTACCAGCCTGCCCAGTGTGCAGCTGGCCAAGCCTAGTGTCTGCTTGGAGCTGTAATATTATGGAAACTTCAGATTCCCCCTGCCAGGCCAGCAATGAATTGCCCAAAAAGAGCACCAAGTACTCCTGATCCATCTACTGCAGTCTTCAGCAGTTTCCTCCCACCAGCATGGAACTATGTGGTGCAACCAGATTTAGAGGGATATTTCTGGATAGCAAGCAAGTCTAATTTTTTTTTGGAGCCAGCAGACTACTAATATAAGCTCATCATCTGCCCCCTGCCAGCCTGGACAGCCCTGCCCCACCCAGCTCCATTGCCCACCCTGTGTTTAGGGCCCCCCCTGAGCTCAGATTCTGCTCTTGAATCTGCCCATGTATTCAGAAAAGAGCCCAGAGAAACCTTTGGCATTTGTTGTGCCCCTGAAGTCAGGCCACAGTGAGGCTTCTGCAGCCCCCAGCCTTGCTCCAAGCATAGCCACCAACCAGGGAATACCCCCGGTTCCAACGCAGACCTCTGATGTGTAAGAAAAAGAGGCTGTGCTTGTGCTGGCACAGTCACCAGTCAGCAGTCCTGGCACAGGGGCATCTGCTAAGGCCACCCCAAGTAGCTGTGGGGCTCTGACATCAAGACAGAGGCAGGAAGGTGCACCCATGCAGGCTGCCTTTGAGAAGCTTCTCTTACAGGTGCAGGCCTGGCGGCCTTTGAAGCAGAATATGACACTGCAGAAGAACACAGCACACTAGAAGAACCCGACAAGCAATGTCCCTGTGATTAGAGACCTGACTAAGGCAGGAAATGAGAGAGAGACAGAGAGACAGAGAGAGACAGAGAGAGAGAGAGAGAGAAGCTATTTGTGCTTTATACTTATTTCAATATCCTTGCCGAGTAATGCATATTTTTATCAAGAAATAAAGAGGAGAACTTCAAACTCTAACTCTGATGAAGTAGCTAGGATCAATCTAAACTTCCTACCATAAACAATCACAAAAGTGGGAGCTATGTGAAACTATATATGTATATAAATGTATATATAATATAAACATATAGGCATATATATATTCACATATACAATGTGAATATATAATGTATAATGCATATATGTATACAGAGATTTGAAGGAATAAAAACCAATACCTTCCCAATTTTGATTGAAAGCATGAACCCTCCTATGCAGCAATCTATCAGATCAAAAAAGTCAATTAACATAATTACACAGGTCCAAATTGATACATTCTAATTAAACAAAAACAGAAAACATCCCAAAGTACAAAGACACAACTCATCACACACAAGTAATCTTCAATTATATTAAGACAAATTTCTCATCAGAAACTAGATTCACTATTAGACAGTAAGGACAAAAAATTTAAAGTGTTAAAAGGACATATGTAAAACCCACCTTTCTAACAAATATACTTCCTCCAAATGTAAGAGATGTGCTAAGTACCTACCCATGGCTCAGGCCTATAATCCTAACTACTCAGGAAGGTGAATTGTGAGGGTGGTGGCTCAAAGCCACCCTGGAACATGTCCCCTCAGGAGGAAGTTGTAGGACAGAGTTGTCCTTGAGAAGGACGGAGGCCTTTGTGCAGTGCTTTTGCTGGAACAAGTCATAGAATAAGGTGGGCATCAAGAATGGAGGCTATTAGCTAGTGTCTCCAGAAAAGCAATTTATAAGATTCATGAGTCTTCTAGAAAATCAGAGGATTTTGACCACTGTACTACTGGTTTTAGAAATGCCACGAGAATGACCAGAGCAATATGAAGCCACATGGATTCCTTAGTAACAGTCTTTGAGGCCTAAGAGCTAGTGTTTCAATGCTGGCAGGCTGTAATTGGTCCACTTTTTCACTGACCTCACTGGCCCAGATTCTGATTGGTCCATTTCTTCTATGACGCCTAGTTGTGATTGCTCCATTGTGTGAGGTCATGCAGGATATACAGTAAGCCACTGTGCTCCAACCTATGTCAGTTAACAGAGCTTGGAGCTCTTGCTTGATGACCCCCTGGACTGAATCAAAGCTAAATTATTTTTTGGGTTGTGGGGACGGGCTGTTATTTGGATTTTGGTATTTCTTTTTACTCTTTCTGGGTTTTCCTTTACTTTATTTAATTTATTTAGGTAGACTTGCTACCTGCCATTGTAGCAGAAGGATGGAAGTACAGAAAGAATCATCCTTGAGCTCCTTGAAGGAGGAAATAATCAAACAATACCAGAAGAAAGAGCTCTTTGACACAGGTACCTATGGAAAAGTGAAGCTGGCCCATTCCCAGCTCACAGACAAGGACGTGGCATTTAAAATACTCTTGAAGTGAGAGTCCTCATCATTGGATAAAGAATGAGGTGGACATTTTGAAAAAGGTATGGCACAAACACATCATCAGGTTGTACCAGGTAATGGAGAAGGAAGAGTATGTGTATCTCATCATGGAACTGGCCACTAGGGGTACCTCCTGGGGTGGATCTGAAAATTCTGCCGCCTGTATGAGGATGAAGCCAGGAGGCTTGTCACACATGTTGTAAGAGCTGTTCACTACTTACACCAAAACAAATCATACACGAGTACCAGACAATATCAAGGTCAGTTGATTTGGTCTGAGCATCTGGCTCACCATAGGGCAGTTGCTAATGAATGTATGTGGTGCTATCCTATTCCATCCTCCTGAAATGTTCTTGGAAGTAATGATGGCCTGGTGCAGGTGTCTCATGCCTGTAATCCTAGCTATTCAGGAGACTGAGATCTGAGGATCATGGTTCAAAGCCAGCCCAGGCTGGCTCTACCCTCTGAGCAGACTCAAACTGATACCAAAGACTAATTTGAGTAGGAGATGGCAGAGGATAGAGGTGGCTAGCAAAATAGCTACTATTCTTCTCAGAACAAGCTGCTGAATGTGGGCCCAGATGAATAGGTTTATAAAATATGAGGTGTGCATAAATTATGACATCCACAAAAGGCTGCAATTAATATATGTCTGTCATGGATGGACACAAAATAGTCTATTTATGTGAAATATATTGACTCAATCATTCCATAAGGAAAAAATGAATGATTAAAATTTTCTGGGGCCTTGGGCTAGGCGCTGGTGACTCACACCTATAATCCTAGCTACTCAGGAGGCTCAGATCTGAGGATCACAGTTGAAAGCCAGCCCGGGCAGGAAATTCTGTGAGACTATTATCTCCAGTAAAACACTAGAAAACCGGAAGTGGTGCTGTAGCTCAAGCAGTAGAGAACTCACCTTGAGCTGAAGAGCACAGAGACAGTGCCCAACCCAGAGGTCAAACTCCATGACTGACCAAAAACAAAACAAAAAAATAATTTTCTGGTGCAGGTCATTGTGTGGATTCCATCAGTATTGAAAAGAAAGTTCACAAGAAAAGGTAATAGTTACAAAGTAGTGTGGAAATAATTAATCACTGAATTTTGTACCTAACTAGCAAACAGGAGACCCTGTGTTCAACCCCCTGCACATACAAAAAATGCCAAATCATCCTTCTATTATCTACCTTAAGTTGTAGGTGCTCCTCTACTGTTATGATTGTATTGCTCAGAGGTTCTCTGATGGATGTTTACTCATGCTTTTACACATAATCCATTATTTGAATATTGATGTTGAGTTTTAAAGTGTAATGTGTGTATTAAAATTAGGGCAATGCCTGTATTTCTAACTTAAGAGGCTAAAGCAGGAAGATCCCTATTCAGTCAAGGCTTCATAGAAAGGTACTTCCTAAATCCCCATGCTAGTGCTGAAACTGGAGGTACAATTTTTTGTAAGCAATTACAAGTGAGAGATAAGTTTCTGATCATATTAGATTTTGGTCATGACAGTTTGGAATTAATATTTACATGAATTTTAAATTTTCCCTTTTCCCCTTACTCTCTGTATGTCATTTTGAAACTTTGTAGTATGTTCCTCTTTGCTGCCCTTAAAAAAATAGGTTTCCTTTGTATCATATTAAACATGATTTTTTCTGTATTACAATTTATTATTAATTTTTGAAATTTTTTATGTTTTTTTTCTCTATCTAGATACTGGCCACTGTCTCAGAGATTTTGCTCAGTTCTGACAATTGAGCCACAGCTCAACTTCCAGCTGCTTTCTTTTTGAAGAGTCTCATGCGAACCCAGCACAACTAAAGAGGCTGAAATCTGAGGATCTTGGTTTGAAGCCAGTATGAACAGCAAAGTCTGAGGTTCTTTTTATTATTATTATTTTGCCATTGGTTGTGAGCCTGAAAACTAGGCTTTGGCACTATCCATCAGCATTCCAGCTTAAGGTTAGTGCTCTATCAATTGAGCGGCAGCAACCTTTTCGGCTTTTCCTGCTTATGTGGTTCTGATGAGTCAAACCCAGGTCCTCATGCATGCAAGGCTAGCTCTGTACCACTGAGCCAACTTCCCAGATGAAGTCTGAGATTCTTATCTCCAATTAATCACCAAAAAGCTGGGGATTGTCGTACTCTAGACTTGAGTAAAACAGGGCAAGTTCAACCCCTAGTACTGGTAATTACATACACAAGTCTCATGGACTTTCTTGCTAGTGCTGGCTTTGAACTGCGGCCTGCGTAGCTAGAATCTACAGGCATGAGCAACCAGATTCTGACATTTTAATATTTTTACTCAGCTCTTTCTTGCCTTCAACCTCATTGCTTTTTAATTGTGGTCAGTAGACCTGATCTCTGGGCTTCTTTGCTGTTTCTTACCTATTTTTAAGGAGGGTGGAGTTGAACCCTCAGTCTGAGTGCTGTCTTTGAGCTCTTCAGCTTAAGGTGAATGCTCTACCATTTCAGCCTCAGCAAAACTTCAGGTTTTCTGGTGTTTAACTGGAGATAAGTTCTCATTAACTTTCCTTCCCAGGTTGGTTTTGAACCATGATTTTCATATCTCAAACTCTGAATATCTAGGATTACAGGCTAGAGTCTCAGCGCCCTATGTTTACTAGCTTTTTGACTCAAGGATTGTTTTACAACTCAACCATAGCTCCACTTCTAGCTTTTTGCTGGCTTATTGAACATAAGATTTTAATATACTTTTCTGGGTAGTCTGGCTTCAAACCATGATCCTCAGATTTCAGCTTCCTGAAGTGCTCCGATTATACACATGAACCACACACCTATTGTTCATTTAAAAACGTTAATGTGTTATTTTTTCCCATTTTTCTTTTTAAAATTTTTCTTGTTTGTTATTTTTGTTTATGTGCTAGTCCTGGGGCTACAAATCAGGCTGGATACAATACCAGAGCTTTTTCTGCAAGACTAATGGCTTACCACATGAGCCAAAATATAACTTGTGGCTATACATGTTTTGTCTTGGTGCTTGAAATAAGGCCCTGAGTGCTGTCCTAGAAATTGATTGCCCAGTTTGCCACTTGAGTCACAGTTCAACTCCAGGTTTTTTTTTTTTAATTCTTGGTAGCTAATTGGAGATGAGTCTTATGCAAACCCCAGCATGAATCAGTTTTTTGAAATCTGAGGATCATGGTTCAAAGCCATCTAGGGCAGGAAAGTCCATGAGACTCTTAGCTCCAATTAATCAATGAAAAGCTGGGAGTGGTGGAGCTCTATCCTTGAACAAAACAGCACAAGCTCAAGGCATAGGACAGCACACAGATGCACACACAGAGAAAGGCTCGTGGACTTTGTTGCATGGGCTAGTTTTGAACCATTATCCTCAGATTTCATCTTCTCTTCATCTTCTCTTCTTTGAAATTTTATTGGTCCTGTGGCTTGACCTCTGACTCTGGGACCTGTATCTTACCGTTTACACTCAAGGCTGGTGCTTTTACAACCTCAGCCATAGCTCAAGGTTTTGTGCTGTGTGGCTGAAGATGAGTCTCAAGCATATTCCTGCCCAGACTGATTTGACACTGCAATCCTTAGAAGTCAGCCTCTTGTATAGTAAGTATTACACACATGGCCAGCAACATTTGTGTCATTTTAAAACTTTCATATGTGCTTGCTTCCACCTTCTTTTCTTATTGTCTTCATTTTTGCTTGTCCTATGAGTAGAAACTGCAGCTCAGATGCTGTCTCGGTGCATATATGGGACTAACCATAACATTTGGCTTTTGGGGGGAAGTTAATTGGAGACAAGAGACTCATGTAGAGCTAAGCCAGATTCGGGAAGCTGAAAATTGAGGAAAGTCCTTAACACCCTTTTCTCCAATTAACCGCTAAAAATCTGAAAGTAAGTATGCCATTAAAGAAAATAGTTAAAGTTCAAACACCAGGATTGGCACAGAGAGAGAGAGAGAGACAGAGGGAGAAAAAGAGAGATAGTTACAGAGAGAGAGAGATATCTTATGTACTCATATAACTGAGCTGAGCTTTAAACAATATCCTCAAATTTCAGCCTGAGTAGCTAGAATCACAGATATGAGCCACCAATGATTGGTTCATTGAAACCTCTGGTACTGCCTCTTTTTTCTCTTCTTCTAGCCTTCTTTTCATTTATTTAATTATTTTTGTGTTTGTTGGTCCTGGAGCTTGAACTCATGATAGGCCTGGCCTGATACACGACGCTCAAATCTGTCCATCATTGTTTGAAAGCAGCCTGAGCAAGGAAGTCCATGAAACTCATTTCCATTCAATCAACAAAACCTACCTCCAGTGTTGCCACCGCACACAAAACAGTCTCCTGGAATTTCTTGACTGAGTTTGCCTTTACACTGGATCTTATATTTCAGCCTCCTGCATTTCTAGAATTACATGAGCCAACAGTCCAAGGTTCTCTAATTCCAATCACTTAATTCGCTTATTGTAATCCTGAGGCTGGATCTCTGAGACAGGGCACTATTTCATAGGTTTTTCCTCAAGGCTGTTGCTTTCCAACTACAAGCACAACCTCATGTCTGGATTTTTTTGCTGATTAGTTGGATACTTAGGCACTTCCCTGCCCAGGTTGGCTACGAACAACAACCTTTAGATTTCAGCCTTCTGAATCACTAGGACTATACACATCAAGCAAAAATTCATGGATAATTTTTAAACTTTAATTGGATTTTCTCACACCTTTTTTCTTTGTTTCCCTACCCTTGAGGCTTGAAATCAGGGCTTGGGCACTGTTCCTAAGCTTCTTTTACTGAAGCTGAGGACTCTATTTATTGAGCCAAAGTGCCACTTTCAGGCTTTTCTATTTATGAGGTACTGAGGAAACAGACCCAGGAATTCAAACATGCTGGGCAAGCATTCTAGCACTAATCCATATTTCCTGCTATTCTTACACCTTTTTATTTGTATTTTTATTTCCTTAAATATGCTGGTCCTGGGTCTACAAAATAGACCAGGTGCTATCCCCGAGGTGTTTACTCAAGACTAGCAATGAAAACATGAGCCACTGCACAACTGTGGCTATTTTTTTTATGTTATTTGGTTTTAAGTAGCTACTTAGAGTTGAGTATATGAATTCTCCTATCTGGGCTGGCTTTCAACTGTGATCCTCAGATTTGAGCCTCCTGAGTAGCTATTATCATAGGTGTGTGCCACCTATGCCTAGCTCATTTTAAACTCTGAAATTGGCTCTTTCTTCTCCCACCCTCCTCCACATTTATTTATTTTATTCTTTGTATGTATGTTAGTCCTGAAGTTAATATCAAGGTCTGGGTGCTTTATCAGAAATTATTTTCTTATTTCTGCCATTGAAGCCACAGCTCAATCTCCAGGTTTTATTTTTCTTCCTTTTGGAGATAACAGTCTCATGTAAAGCCCAGCAAGACTCAGGAGGCTGAAAACTGATTATCATAGTATGAAGTCAACCCGAGCAGGAAAGTTCCTGAGATTCTTTTCATCAACTACCAAGATTCTGAGAGTGGTAGATCTCCTACACAACTTCAAGCCCTAGGTTGGCATACACAGGAAAAAAAACCCATGGCCTTTCCTGTTTGGACTGGCCTTTAAATACTATCTTCAAACTTCAGCCTCCTGAGAGCTAAAATTATAAACATGAACCACCAGTGCCAGGCTTATTTTTTTAATCTCAAATGGTCATTTCTTCTCTTCTGTCAGTTTTGTTTTTGGTCGACTTTGGCCTGAATTCTGGACCAGGAAACTACTTCCAGAATTTCACCAAATTTCAATACTTTATAACTACTATCACACCTTCATTTCCAGCTTTTGCTAGGTAGTTGAAGATAAGAATTTCAATCACTTTCCTAGCCAGTCTGGCTTTGAGTTGTGATCCTCATATTTCAACTTCCTCAGTATACACAAATAAACCAACAACCCATGGCTCATTTTGAAATAATAATTTTATCTCTCTCATCTTTCATAATTTGTGCTCTTTTTTCTTTGTTTTTGTATGTTTTTGTGCTGGGACCTCAGCACCAGGGCCTGTGTGCTGTACCAGAGCTTTCTGTTTAAGACTAGGAATGTACCACATGAACCAGAGCACAGCTAGTGTCATATTTTTGGTGACAAATGAGACATAAGGGTCTCATGGATTCTCCTACCTCAGCTGGCCTTCAATGGTGATCCTCAGATTTCATCCTCCTGAGTAGCTGATAGAATATTGGTGAGCTACCCATGCTTGATTTATTTAAACCTCTGTCATTGGATCTTCTGCAGTTCTAGCCTCTTTTTCTTTAATTCTTCTGTGATTGTCCTGAGGCTTGACCTCATGGCCTGGTTACTGTCCCAGAAACTGATTGCCCAATTCTGCCACTTGAGCCATAACTTAATTCCCAGACTTTTTTTTCTTTTTGACAATTAATTGGAGATAAGACTCTAAGGAAAGCCTAGCATGAATCAAGCCAGGCTGAGAAGGAAAGTTCATGAGACCGTGACCTCCAATTAACCACTGAAATTCTTGGAGTGGTAGAGCTCTGTCCTTTAGCAAACTAGCACAAGTTCAAGGAGGCTCACACACAAGCTGCAAGATGGCACACAGATGCACACATACACAGAACGTCTCATGGATTTTCTTGCATGCATTAACTTTGAATTGTGGATCCTCAGATTTCATTCTCTCTTCTTCCACTCTCCTTTGCATTGATTGTTTGTTGTTTGTAATATTTAGTTGCCCTGCAGCTTGACCTCTGCCTCTGGGGACTGTTTCTTAGATTTTAACTGAAGGCTATTCCTTTACCACATCAGCTCTGGCTCAGGGCTTTGTGCTAGATATCTGGGATAAGCATCTCAAGCACGTTCCTACCCAGGCTGACTTGTTACCACAATCCTCAGATGTCAAACTCTTGTGTAGTTAGGATTATACACAGGACCAACAACCCTTGTGTCATTTTAAAACTTTAATATGTGCTTGTCACTAACTTCTTTGTTTACTTTTTATTATTTGCATGTGCTGCTGATCCTGGGTCTAAAATTGGGGCTCATATTCTGTCCTAGAAGTTTTTATTCAAGCATATCCTCTATTACATGAGAAACAATATAACTTTTTGGCACTTTTTGGGTGGGTGTTATTTAATTACAGACAAGAGTCATGGACTCTCCTGCCTGGGCTGGCCATGAACCATCATCCTCAGATTTCAGGCTTTTGAATAGCTAGTAAAACATGTATAAGCCACCGATGCTTGATTCATTTAAGCCTTTGTCAGTTGCTCTTCCTTGGTTAGTTCTACTCATTTCTTCTATGCATGTCCTGGGGCTTGAACTCAGGGTCTGGGTGCAGTCCCAGAAAATATTTTCCCAGTTCTGCAATTTGAGCCATAGCTCAACTTCCAGCTCAATCAGGTGGCTGAAATCTGAGGATCATGTTTCAAACCAGCCTGGGCAGGAAAGTCCATGACACTCTTATCTTCAAGTCAACACCCAAAACTGGGAATGCAAGGGCACTAAGCAAAAGATACTACAGAAACACACACACACACAGAAACACACACACACACACACACACACACACACACACACAGAAACACACACACACACACACACAAAAAAACGTTCACACATACACACACAAAGTCCCCTGGACTTTGCTTTTTGGGTTGGCTTGAAACTTGATCTCAAGATTTCTGCACCCATGGATCAACTACAGCCATGATAAATAAGCACCAGGCTTATATTTAAATTTACAATTGGCCTTTCTTCTCTTCTCCTACAATTTTTTAGCACTAAGAATTGAACTCTGGGTCAGCACTTTTTTAAATTAGCTTTTGCACCTAACACAGTAGTTTGCATATACAATCATATCTGCACATCCAGCTTTTGGTTGGGTAGTTGGGGTGAACATTTTCATGTACTTTCCTGCCCAGTCTAGCTTTTAACCTAGAATGGATAGGAATACACATGGGAACCAAAAACCATGGCTCATTTTTAAATCTTAGTTTTCTCTTTTTCCCATCATTTTTAAATTAGTGGTGTTTTCTTGGTTTGTTTGTTTTGAAATGCATGTCTAGGACTTCAACTCAGAACTTGGGTGCTGCCCAAACTTTCTATTTGAGACTAGCACTCAACCGAATGAGCCAAAGTACAAATTGTAGCTTATTTTTGCTGACAAATTAGACAATTAAGTCTCATGGACTCTCCTGCCTGTGCAAGTCATAAACGGTGAATCTTAGATTTAATTCTCCTGAGTACATTGTACAACATGTGTGAGGAACCAATGTTTGATTCATTTCAACCTCTGTCACTGACTCTTCTTTGTACTTCAATCCTCTTTTTATTTCTTCTGTTTGTTCTCCAGCTTGAACTAAGGGTCTAGGTGCTGTTCCAGAAATTTTTTCCCAGTTGAACAACAGCTAAACTCCAGGAATTTTTTCTGTTTTGGTGTTTAATTAGAAATGAATATAATGTAGAGCCAGACCAGATTTATGAAGCTGAAATCTGAGAATCAAAGTTGGTGCCAGCCTGGGCAGGAAAGTACATGATATCTACAATTATAACCACTAAAAAGCTGAGATTAGTAGAGCTTTGAGCAAAACAGTACAAGTTCAAGCAACAGGACTCACACACAGACATACTTACACACACACAAGTCTTAGGGACTTTCCTACTTGGTCTGGCCTTTAAATATTATCCAGATTTTACTCTCCTAAGTAACCAGAATTACAGTTATGAGCCACCAGTGCGGGGCTGATAGACTCATTGCAGCCCATAGGTATCGGTTCTTCTTATCTTCAAGCCTTCTTTGCATGTATTCATTTCATTTTTTGTGAGTGTGCTGGTGCTGGAGCCAGAACTCATGCAAGGCATGGCCTGTTTCAGGAGGCTAAAATCTGACCATCATGGTTCAAAGCCAGGCTGAGCAGGGAGTCTAAGATCCTTACCTCCAATTACTGCCAAAATTGTGGGAGTATTACAGTTCTAGCACCAGGATGGCCAACAAACAACTGTCTTCTGGACTTTCCTGCTTGAGTTGGCCTTTACACTGGATACCCATATTTCTGCTTCCTGAAGTTCTAGAATTACAGGCATAAGTCACCAGCCCCAGGTTCTCTTCTTATTAACATTTTTGTGAACCTGAGGCTGGATCTCTGGGCCAGGACCCTGTTTCATAGCTTTCTCACTCAAGGCTGGTGATTTACAATTCCAATTACAACTTCACTTCTGTTTTCATGTTTGTTTTGCTGGTGACTTGGTGATAAGAGACCATAACACTCTAAGTATCTTAGTATTTAGGATTACACTCAAAAACCAAAAACTCATGACTCATTTTGAAAATTGAATTGGATTTTCTTACACATTTCTTTATTTTCTACTTTTTATTTCCGTATGTATGCTGGGCTTCTAGCTATAAATCAGAGCCTAGGTATTGCTCCAGATCCTTTTTTTTTTTTTTTTTGCTGGTCAAGGGGCCTGAACTCTGGGCCTGGGCGCTTTCCCTCACCTCTTCAGCTTGAAGCTAGATCCCTACCACGTGTGCTATAGTGCCGCTTCTGGCTTTTCCTGCTTATGTGTTGATGAGGAATGGAACCCAGGCCTCATGCATGCATGGCAAGCACTCTCCCCTTGAATCACCTTCCCAGTCCCATCCCACTACACTTTTAATACTAGCCCTCTAATAACTGAGCCACAGCACAATTTGGAGCTTTAAAAAAAACTGTAGTTGACTAATTAGAGTTGAGTCCATGCACTGCCATTCCTTGGCTGGCCTTGAACATTGATTCTCAGATGTGAGACCCTTGAGTAAGTACAATAACAAGTGTGAGCTACCTCAGTATTGCTCATTTTCAACTCTGAAATTGGCTCTCCTTTTTCTTCTTCCTCTTTTGTTTTCATTTATTTATTTTATTCTTGTGTGTGCTAGTTCTGGAGCTTGATCACAAGGTGTGGGTCCTGTCCCAGAAATCATTGTCTCATTTCTGCCATTGGAGCTACAGGACAACCTCCAGGAGTTTTTTTTTTTTTCTTCTTTTTGGTGGTTCACTGGAGATAAGAGTCTCATGCAAATCACAGAATGAATCAGGAAGCTGAAATCTGAGGATCACAGTTTGAATTCAGCCTGCACAGGAAATTCCATGAAACTCTTTACCACCAATTAGCTGGTAGCGCTCCCACTAATGAGCTGAGAGTAATAGAACACTAGCCTTGAGTAAAGTAGAACAAATTCAACTCCCATGACCGTCACACACAGAAAAAATGTCCCATGTACTTTCCTGCTTGGGCTTGCCTTTAAATGTTATTTTCTGATGAGTTCCGTGAAGATGGCAAAGGAGAAGCTGGAGGCTAAACAAGCTTTTGTATACAAAGCAGTTTTAATGTTCCAGTGAACAGTCTTAAGACAGAGAATCAAAGAAGTTTGCCATCACAGTATAGAGAGTTAGGCCAGAGACAGAAAACTGAGGCAAGGAGACAAATCTGAGTACTTGCCGGTAGGCGTGGCTGTGGCGGTGGTGGCGGCCTTAGCCACGATACCTACAACACAGATAGTCCAGGACAAAGGTGCCAGATGTGGCGGGCGAGCAGATTCTACTCAACACCAGCAAGAACTGACAAGGGGCACACATCTTCATCCTGCAGTTCACAGACCAGAGACGACCCAGGAACCAAGACTCCAGCGTGAGTAGAAGCCTGACATCCTCATTCCTTCTCAGGGAGAAGAGGAGGGAAGGCCACCCCTCCCTCCCTCTACCGGGAATCTCCATCTTTGATACTGACAAAGCCTGGCTGAGCAGCTAACTCCAAATCAGGACTTGGAAAAAAAACAAAAACAAAAACAAGAGTCATTTAGCAGGTCACAGGAACCTAACCTGACCGTCCAGGCTCAGATCCCTCCAGGGAAAAGTCAACCAGCTTGGGCCGCCAGCCCCAGCAGTGGCTTTCTTCACTGGGTAAACAGAGCCAGAGGCTGCCCCTCCCTACAGCAGCCTTGACAATCAATTGAAATTCAGTAAACATAAAACCTGAGAATGGCTCCAGGCTGGGCTATGTGAGTTTCTTAGAAGCTACCTCTTCAGGGAAGACACTGCTGAAAGGCTTCAACTGTACTCAGAACCTAGACTCCTCACAGCATATCCAAACTGGAGGAAACAGCCATGTCCCTTTTTTATGATACTGAAAGCAGATCTCCCTCTCATTGAAGTAGCCTGGAAGGAGGATCACAAATTCCTTGATAAAGCAGAGCATTTTTCTGCCTGATCAAACTGACTTAAGAAACCATCCAAGCTACAGGAATATCAATAACCTCAAGCAGACTAGAGACTCCAACAAGAGACTGGTTACGGACACAAGGGAGATACTGGATTGTCCCATCCTCCGAAAAAATTTAAAGAACTCTTTTTTGTACCTTTTATTAAAAAATTATTTTTCTAAAAGTTTTTTTTTTATTTAAATTTTTAACTATAATTTTTTTTGTTTTCTCTTAACTCTTTTTCTTCTACTTGTAATTTCAATTTTAGGGGTATATGTGTGTGTACTGTTTTTTCTTTAAAATTTTTTTTTTGTTTAGCTCTACTGATCATTTGATCCTTTTTTTCTTTCCTTCTCATTCTTTTCACTTTTTTCTTTCATTATTCTTTGCAAGACTTAATTGCTGTTTTCCTCATCTTCAGATGTACCCGTAGTCGATTATTAGATCTTAGCCCCATTTTGTACACACTTAGTCCAGAAATTTATTGCTCAATTGAAAACTGCCTAGACATAAATTTCTTAATAGCAGTACTACTTTTTTATACCTATATAATATTTTAAGCATTTTTATTTTTAAGTTTGCCACAGCTCCTTTCTATCCCTCCCCTGCTCTTATTCTATCTATATTCATCTCTGAATATTGTTTTCAAATTTGCATACTTCTTAAGCATTGCACTTCTTAATTTTTAATATTTGTTGTTCTATTTTTTCTTGTCTCTTCTCTTTCTCTTCTTCTTTTTTTTCCTCTCCCTCTGCTAGCATTCTATCCAACATTTTTCCTGCTTAGAGATTATGACTCAGTTAACTCACCCTCTGTCTTTCCACATCCCTCTATTCCTATTTTTATCCACATCTCTCCCTAAACCTAATAATTTCTGTTTGCCAAGTTCTTCTCTGCGGTTCATAGCCCATTAATACATACTTGTCTGATGTTGAACTAGATTGTATCTGCAGACTATTGACTGTGCAATTACACACTTTGGTTGATGTTTGCCTTAAAATAGTGTGCTAGGACAAAACTGGTTTACTTTCATCCCAAATGGGCAGAGCTCCCTGGAAAAACACAAGAAAAATGACAAGTCCAGTTATCTCAACTCCCACTCATGATAATTAGGGGACAGAAAAGATAATGAATAATCCAAAGGAGAGTTCCCAAAAAGCCCTAAAAATACTACTTGTAGACATTGTAAATGAAAAGACTGAAAACCTGCAAAGGTATGTGTCATAGGGAGAGAGAGGCAGCAAAACAAAGGTTAATACAGGAATATCATGAGCATGAGGAAGCTACTCAAAGATTGATACAGGAATTGCGTGAGAAGCTTGAGAACACTCAAATAAAAATAAAGGAATGGTATGAGCAGGCTGAGAACACGCAACAAGAACTCCAGGAACTGCGTTAACGTGAAATAGCTAATCAAAGAGTAATGGAGGAATTGAGAGCGGAGGATGAGTATACAGAAAGATCACCTAAGGCATTCATGGAATCCATAAACAGAGAGCTGAAAGAAGTCAGGGAGACCAGAAAGGGAATGTTCAATGGAACCCAAGAGAAATAATGGGAGTAGAAGTAAACCATAACCAATCAAATAAGTGATTTGAGAATAAACAATGAACACCAAATTAAGGAAGGAAAGAAGTTCATACAAGATCTAAAACAAAGCTCCAACAAAAAATTTGAATCCATGAAAGCTGACCAACTACAAGGAAAAGAAATAAAAATGTAGAAAGTCTTAATAGGTTAGACTATGCAGAATATCGAATCTCTGGAATTGAAGGCCACCTAGATATTACAGAGAAAGGACATACAAGCATCCAAGACAAATACAAGAAATATGATAGATCTATTCAACACTTGGAAGATACCATCAGATGGCCTAAAACGAGGATAATGGGTGTAGAGGAGCACCTAGAGACAGAAGTTGATGGTCTAGGAAATTTGTTTAACAGGATCGTAGGAGAGAACTTCCTAAACATGCAAAAAGATAGGCCTCTTCAGATACAAGAAGCTTTTAAAACTCCAAATAGACCAGAATAGGACATCCCACCATCACATTATAATCCACACAGGATCAATTCAGACCAAGGAAAAGATCCTTAAAGCTGTCAAGGAGAAAAGAACAATCGCCTATAAAGGGAAACCAATTTGATTCACCTCATATTTCTCAGTGGGCACAATCAAAGCAAGAAGCCTTGAAATTCTGCACCCAGCTACACTCTCCTTCATAATCGAAGGTCAAATAAAAACCTTCCATATCAAAGAAAAATTGAAACAATATATCTCCACCAAACCAGACCTGCAAAAGATCCTTAAAGATGTCCTACACATAGAAAACCAACAAGATCACAATAAAGGCCAAGAAACCTCACCCAAACTGAGAATCCAAGAACCATAGGAAGAACCCAGTTTTTCCAGCCCCTAAGAAGATGGATAACATGGCAGGAACTCCCAAATACTTGTCTCTCAACATTAACAATCTTAACTCTCCAATTATGTGACATAGACTGTCTAGTTGGACTAAAAAGCATGATCCTTCAATCAGGTGCCTTCAGGAGTCACATCTTTCCCATAAACACAAACATGTTTTCATTTTGAAATGCTGGAACAAAATCTACCAAGCAAATGGCCCCCATAAACAGGCGGGAGTTGCAATCCTAATATCAGATAAAAAAGACTTCAAATTAAAATTTGTGAGAAGAGATAAAGAAGGTCACTACATACTGATTAAGGGATTAAGGGATCTCTCCTTCAGCAGGATATTACAATTCCAAATATCTATTCACCAAACAATAGAGAACCCAAATTTATCCAAGAAACACTACTTTCCCTCAAATCTCACATAGATCCAAAGGCAATAATTGTTGGGTACTTTAACACACTACTTTCCCCACTAGACAGATCAACTCGACCAAAACTCAACAGAAAAACCACAGATCTAAACAACTGCATAGATCAACTATATTTAACAGACATCTACCGAATATTTCACCCAGCAGCATCAGAATACACATTTTTTCTCAGCAACACATGGAACATTTTCCAAAATAGACCACATTTTAGGCCACAAAGCAAACTTGTCCAAATTCAGAAACATTGAAGTTTTACTTTTTATTCTCTCAGACAGAAAGGGAAGAAAATTAATACTCAACACCAAAAGCCATCAAAGAAAATCCTGTAACACATGGAGGCTGAACAACACACTCTTGAATCACCAGTGGGTCATGGAAGAGATTAGAAAGGAAATTCAAATGTTCATGATATTCAACAAAAATGAACAAAAAAAATTACCAGCTCCTCTGGGACACAGCAAAAGCAGTACTCATGGGCAAGTATATAGCTCTGAGCACCTACATCAACAAATTGGAGAGATTTGAAACCAACAATTTAATGAGACATCTGAGCCTCCTTTATAAAGAGCAGCAAGATAAACCCCAATCCAGTAGATGGAAAAAATAATTAAAATTAAATCAGAATTAAATGAATTAGAATCCAAAAAAAACTTAGAAGGTATCAACAAAACAGAGTTGGTTCTTCGAAAAAATTTTTAAAAATGACAGATCCTTAGCAAAACTTACCAGAAAAAGAAGAGAACACACCCAAACAAATAAACTCAGAGATGGGAATGAAAACATCACCACAGAAACATCCAAGATTCAGAACATCATAAGGGAATTCTTCTCAAAACTTTATGCTAATAAGTTTGAGAACTTGACAGAAATGGACCTTTTCCTAGCAAATATTTGCCTGCCGGGACTAAAACAACATAAGTTTAATCATCTTAACAGAACCATATCAAGCATTGAAATAGAAATAGCAATAAGACACCTCCCATCTAAGAAAAACCTAGGACCAGTTGCCTTTACAACGGAATTCTACAAGGCCTTCAAAGCAGAGCTCACACCAATACTCCTCCAACTGTTCAATGAAAGTGAAAGAGAAATTTCACTACTGAACTTATTCTATGAAGCCATCATGACCCTCATCCCCAAACCAGGCAGGGACTCATCAAAGAAAGAGTACTATAGACCTATTTCTTTGGTGAACATTGATGTAAAACTTCTCAGCAAAATTCTGGCCAATAGACTTCAACAATTCATCCAAAAAATCATACACCACGATCAAACCGTATTCATTTCAGGGATGCAAAGCTGTTTCAATAGATGAAAATCAGTTAATATTATTCATCACATCAACAGGAGCAAGGATAAGAACTACATGGTTATCTCAATAGATGCAGAACAAGCATTTGACAAGATCCAACATCCCTTTATGAAGAAGGTTGTGGAAAAATTAGGAATCCATGGAACATTCCTCAATAAAATAAAGGCTGACAAATCTACAGCCAGCATTATACTTAATTGTGAAAAACTACAGCCATTTCCTCTTTACTCAGGAATCAGACAAGGATGGCCACTCTCTCCACTGCTCTTCAATCTGGTTTTAGAATGCTTAGGTACAACAATAAGACAAGATGCAAACTTAAAGGGGATCCAAATTGGGAAAGAAGAAGTAAAACTCTCTCTCTTTGAAGATGACATTATCTTGTATTTAAAGAATCACATAGACGACAGTCCCAAATTTCTCCAGCTGATTCAAAGCTTTGCAAAGTAGCAGGGTATAAAATTAACCCCCCCAAGTCAATGGCTTTTCTGTATGCCAACAATGAGAAATGTGTGGCTGAAATTCGGAAAGCAACCCCATTTGTAATAGCCCCACAAAAAATAAAATACCTAGGAATTAACCAAAGAATTGCAGGACCTCTATGATGAAAACTTTAAAAACTTAAAATAGGAAATCAAAACAGAATTTAGAAAGTGGCAAAAACCCCTATGCTCCTGGTTTAGAAAGATCATCATCTTAAAAATGGCAATACTTCCCAAGGCTATCTACAAATTCAATGTGATACCTGAAAGGTTAGAATATGTGAGGCAGTGACCATTTGTTGCTTGTTTTAGAGTAGAGCAATACGTAGTACTAAACCACCTGGTTGTGTGCCCTTATAAGACCTGCAAATCCTAGGCTTGGGGCTCTCCTCCTGGGCTTCTCTGTGTTAGAGCGTAGGGTGAGACCTGAGCTGCAGCCCATCATTTAAATGAAACAGCTGTAGAGTCTGACTCTTGGTGGTCTTCTTGGTGGGTGTCCTGCGAACCTGGCATAACATTAGTGGGGGCTCATCCAGGATCCCCGCAAAGACCCCAGAGACTTCAGACTCCAAAGGTAAAACTGTGCTTTCTTTGTTAATTTGTCTTGTCCTGTCATTTGTCTGTTTTGCTTTCATTTTCTCTTGTGAGGATGGCCGCTCCGATTCCTAAAGGGTTGTCGAAGGGGACGGACTTGCTCTACAAACCTGGAGGAACTGGGAGATGTCCCAGATCCTCTTTTGGGGCTGGGGTAACCCTGCTGTGTGGAGCTGGGGTCTTTGGAACCCCACCGTGTGGGGCGGGAGAATCCCCGCCATGTGGGTGGGGAGGGTCATTGGAACCCCGCCGTGTGAAGCTTTTTTCATAACTGTCAGGCCTGTGTGTGTTTTATTTGTACTGTTTATTGTTTGTTTTTTTTCTGTGAGGCTGATGGGACTGGAAAACATGGGCATCACTCCATCTGGCCTCCTACACTTACAGAAAGAAACTAAGATAGAGGAAACGAAATTGTACCTCCCAGTGTTTCAGGGAGATAACATGGAAGAAATGTTTCCTCTCCCATACTCCCAGGTTCCTTTTGCAGAATCTGAGAATGATCAAGAGGAGGAGGGAACTATAGAACCCTCGGCACCTGCCTTTAAAATTTCTGAGGGGCTAGTTACTCGACGATGCCATGGTATCAACCCCCCTTTTAATGCAGCTGTTTTTGCCTTAAAAGCTGTAAGTCCTGTGGATGCGGAGGGTCAACAGCAACTCCAATATTGGCCATTTTCTACTAGTGATCTATACAATTGGCTCACCCAAAATGCCCCCTTTTCTTAGAAACCCCAGGATTTAATTCATTTCCTTGAAATTATTCTCTTTACTCATCAGCCCACTTGGGATGCTTGCAGTCAGCTTTTACAGGTCCTTTTTACCACCGAAGAGAGAGATGGTATCCGAGAGGCAGCCCGGAAACATATCCCTGTCCCGACAGGAGCGCCCACCGTGGATCCTGCCCTGATCGCTGCCTATTTTCCTGAGATCCAACCAACATGGGACTACAATATGGATGAAGGTAAGGAGTGACTCCTCGTCTACCACCAGGCTCTGTTGGCAGGTCTCAAGGCAGCGGCTTGCAAACCTATTACTATGGCCAAGGTTTATGATGTAAGACAGGGAGGAAGTGAAAGTCCAGCAGAATATCTTGAGAGGCTTATGGAAGCTTTTAGTCAATATACACCATATGATCTTGAGAAGGAGGAGTCGCTCAGATGATTATGTTTGCCTATACAAATCAAGCTGCACCAAACATAAAGCGAAAGTTGCAAGCTCTAGACAGATTTGGTGAAAAGTCTATTAGGGATCTAGTAGCCATGGCAGAAAAGGTTTACAATAAGAGAGAGACTGGAGCAAAGACAGAAAAGGAAAGAGAGAGAACATGAAATTGAGCATGAAAAGAGAGACTGGGCCAAGGAAAAGAGGCCAGATTTGTTGGACTCAACACTATCGCATGCTGAGCATACCTGGTTCACAGATGGTAGCAGTTTCATTCGAGATGGAAAAAGGTATGCAGGCGCAGCAGTCACCACGGACACTGAGGTAGTGTGGGCAGAAGCTCTCCTCCAGAGAACATCTGCACAAAGAGCAGAACTAGTGGCACTAACAAAAGCCCTACAAATGGGAAAAGGGAAGAGACTACACATTTACAAGGACAGTCGGTATGCTTTTGCCACTGTGTATGCCCATGGAGCCATTTACCAAGACAGGGGGCTGCTGACAGCTGAGGGAAACAATGTTAAAAACAAATAAGAAATTTTAAACCTCATCCGGGCCATATGGGAACCAGCAAATATTGCCATTATGCACTGTCCTGGCCATCAAAAGGGAACTGATTCTATAACCAAAGGAAAAAACTTGGCCAATCAGGCAGCTAAGGAGGCAGCCCTCCATCCAGAGTGGAAGTACTGACTTTAGTAGACCCAGGGCCATGAACTTTGACTCCTGAGCCTCAGTACTCCCAAGAAGACTTGGAGTAGATAAAGAAAACTCCCGTGGCCTCTAAACCCCTGGACAGAGAAGGAAAAAAAAGACTGGTGGAAAAATGGTGAGGGGAAACTTATCTTGCCACAAAGATTGGGCAAAGGGATTCTTAAGAGAATCCATCGGGTCTCTCACATGGGAACCCGAAGATTGCAGGACTTGCTCTGACACTCAGAAGTAAAATTAGGCAAGGAAATCAACTCACTGAGGAAATTGTTAAAAATTGTAAAGCCTTTCAGCTTAGCAATACCCCCAATCAACAGGTTACAAAAGGAGCTCACCTCTGTGGAGATAGGCCAGTTGTGTATTGGGAAGTAGACTTCACAGAAATTAAAACTGGAAAATTTGGATATAAATATTTGCTAGTTTTTGTAGACACCTTTTCAGGATGGGTTTTAGCCTACCCAACAAAGCATGAGACCATGAACTTCGTGGCTAAGAAGATCCTGGGCTGGGAGAAATCGTACCCTGGTATGGCTTCCCATCCACCATCGGGTGGGACAATGGACCCGCCTTCTTTTCAAAAGTAAGTCAGGGAATAGCCGTGACACTGGGAAAAGATCAGGGCAGGTAGAAAGAATGAATCAGACTCTAAAAGAGACCTTAACTAAATTGGCCTTGGAGACTGGCACAGACTGGGTATTGCTCCTTTCTTTTGCCTTGTTTAGAATAATAAATTCACCCTATTGGCTTGGCTTTACTCTTTTTGAAATAATGTATGGACACACTCCACCCATTATCCCTAGCCTTCAGACTGAACTGCTTGCTGATTTTGATGATACTGAAATTCTGTGTAAGTTTGACTATTTACAGCTGGTGCATAAGAGTATGTGGCCCCAACTTAGAGCATTATATGATTCTGCTTCTATTCCTACCTCCCATTTGTTTAAACCAGGGTCAGGGTGTTTGTTCGAATGCACAATTTGAGATCCCTGGAACCACTGTGGAAGGGACCTTACATGGTGCTATTTAGCTACACCTACTGCCCTTAAGGTGGACGGCATTGCTGCTTGAATCCACTGCCCCCATGCCAGACCAGCTGACCCCTTTGCCCTGAACGACCGTGGGGAAACATGGGAAGTCTCCAAGCATCCTACTCAGCCAATCCACATACACCTCAACTAAAGAAACATGGAATGATTGTTATTGGTATACTCGTTCAAGATCAAGAGCTGTTGGAGTTTAGTTTTGGGCTAGAGCCATAAGATTGGGGCTCAGGACCAGAAGTCAAGGAGGGGGGAATGAAAGTTTAGAGTATTTGAGGCAGTGACCATTTGTTGCTTGTTTCAGAGCAGAGCAACACGTGGTGCTAAACCACCTGGTTGTGTGCCCTTATAAGACCTGAAAATCATTATCTTGGGGCTTTCCTCCAGGGCTCCACTGTGTCGGAGTGTAGAATGAGGCCTGAGCTGCAGCCCATTTAAATAAAACAGCCATAGAGTTTGACTCTCGGTGGTCTTCTTGGTGGGGATCCTGCGACCTTGACATAACAATACCTATCAATATCCCAACCTCATTCTTCAAGGAAATAGAAGAGGTAAACCAAAAATTCATTTGAAACCATAAAAGACCCCAAATAGCAAAAACGATCCTCAAAAGAAAGAAAAATGCTGGAAGAATACAATACCAAATTTCAAACTCTACTACAAAGCCATTGTAATCAAAACAGCTTGGTACTGGCACAAGAATAAACCTCAGGAACAATGGAATAGAATTGAAAACCTAGAAATGAACTTACAGACCTATAGCCATCTAATCTTTGATAAGGAAGCTAAAAAAAACAGAATGGAAGAAAGACACCCTCTTCAGTAAATTGTACTGGCAAAATTGGTTAATCACGTGTAGAAAACTAAATCTAGATCCTCATATATCACCGTGAACCAGAATCAACTCCAAATGGATCAAGAAAATGTGGTATATATACACAATGGAATTCTATGCCTCCATCAGAAAGAATGACATTGCCCCATTTGTAAGGACATGGAAAGACTTGGAAAAAATTAAATTAAGTGAAGTAAGCCAGGCCCAATGAAACATAGGTCCCATGATTTCCTTTATTTGCAATTACTAGTATATGTCTGAGACAAGCAGAAAAGGTCAGATAAGTTGATGTTACGAATTGAACCCTAAGATATGTATTCAAATATTTTTTTTCTTTCATGTGATTGTTTCTAACACATTTATAAGATTATTTCTTTGTTCCCTTCTATGTCCCTCCCCCACGGTATAACCTCTACTTTCACTGTATCTGATGTTGTTATAATTTGTGGAGGGGAAGGGAAAAAACTAATCATTTAAACAAGGATATATGTGGACCCATTGCAACAATGATACGTACAAGTTGTTA
>NW_027203135.1:0-10000 GCF_024711535.1 Dipodomys merriami
CTACAATTACATGGGCAAGATAATGAGTACATTTCTCATCAAGCATTGCAGCCTCCTCCTTTGTTTACCCTTCACATCCCTTCCCAGCCTCCCCCCCGCCCCCCCCACCCAATCATACCCCCCTCTCCCCCCTCACCGACATTGTAAAGTTCGTTTTCGACATGACAACTTGTACTTCTTATAATTGCAATGGGTCCACCTGTATCCTTAAACGACTTGTTTTTCCTCATCTCCTGCACAAGTTATACTGACATCAAATACAGTGAAAGTAGGGGTTATAATGTGGGGGAGGGACAAAGCAACAAAGAAGTAATCTTATAAATGCGTTAGAAACACATGCATGAAAGAAAAAAACATTAAAATACATATCTAAGGATTCATTTTCCTAACATCACATTATCTGACCTTTTCCGCTTGACTCATACCTATAATAGATATTGCAAATAAGGGAAACCATGGGACCTATGTTTCTTTGGGCCTGGCTTACTTCACTTAATATAATTTTTTCCAAGCCTTTCCATTTCCTAACAAATGGGGCAATGTCATTCTTTCTGATGGAGGCATAGAATTCCATTGTGTATATATACCACATTTTCTTGATCCATTCATCTACTGAGGGGCATCTGGGTTGGTTCCAGATCTTAGCTATGGTAAATAATGCTGCAGTAAACATGGTTGTGCTGGTAGCTTTAGTGTGGTCTTGTTTGTGAACATTTGGGTAAATGCCCATTATGTTTTTCTTCAATAATAGCTTTTTTTCTTCCCCTCTGTTTCATTGGAAACAAACCTACAACAGAAAGAGCAGCAGCCAGAGTTTGAGGCAAGCTCGAGCGCCTACTTGTACTTCGTAGTCTTCATCATCTTCGGCTCCTTCTTCACTCTGAACCTCTTCATCGGCGTCATCATCGACAACTTCAACCAGCAGCAGAAAAAGATAAGTGCGTGGGCCGGCATGCCAGACTGGGTAGAACAATCCAGAACCATATTGCCCATGATAGCTCACCCTCTATGTACATTATACACCTCACCACATAAATTATCTACGGTGCACATTATGTATTCATATATCATATGAAACACATGATAATCTATAATCTATAACCTGTGTCACAATATACCATGGATAGTGTATACTATATTATTGCATAATATTATTACATTGTATTATTACACAATATATACTATATTAGTATATATTATATATTAGCATGTAAACTTATTAATATATATGAGTATACATTACATAATAGTAGTTATTATATAATTAAAATAGTTACATATCATCGTATATAGTAGTTATTAATAGTATATAATACACTATATAACATATAATCTGTATTACACATATATAACATAGTAATATTGCATAAATAATAATATAATTACTAATATATTAGTATATACTACATTGTACAATAGATATAATCTGTATTACATATATAATACATGATATAATAACATTATTATATAATACATTGTACATACTACAATATAGCATAATGTATAATATGGTATTATAATATGTAATAATAATGTAAATATATAAAAATTATAATAAAATATTGGAACATATGATAATACATTACATATTAATTATGCACATGTTATGTACTATAATATGTAATATAGATAATGTGCATACAGAATATGTATCATATATATTATACTATTACATAATATTTACACTATTACACATATTACATACACATATAATATATCCAATGTATGCACAATATAATATATATTTCATATATGACACCATATATATTATAATACTATTAGTTGTAAATAGAATTGTATGCTGTCAGCTGGCCAAATTCCATCAACTGATGCAATCCATCCGTATTCATGGAATATAATTCTAACAGGCTGGGGGCTGGGAAGGTGGCTCAGTAGTAGAGCACTTGCCTTGCATGCATGAGGCCCTGGGTTCCATTCCTCAGCACCACATAAGCAAAAAGAAAAAGCCGGAAGTGGCGCTGTGGCTCAAGTGGTAGAGCGCCAGCCTTGAGCTGAAGAGCTGAGGGGCAGCGCCCAGGCCCAGAGTTTAGGCCCCCATGACCGGACCCCCCCCCCCAAAAAAAATTGTAACAGGCTGGTTGTGTACAATTTTTTTCCCACTCTAAAGCTGCTTTTATTCAATTCCATGGTTGCACCCAGTCTTTATTTCCAGTGGGAATTTTAGGACCGGTTGATAGAATTATAATATAACTTCAGAATTAGTCCTAAAGGTTCAGAACTCTGTGGCATATCTACATCTACATCTATATCTATACACACATACACACGTATCTATTTATCTCTCTCCACATATATATATATATATATATATATATATATATATATATATATATATATATCAAGAAACAGCAACAATAAATCAACAAAACGCAACCCACTGAAACTGTCCACAATAATCGACTCTCATCTTTCCCATGTACTTAGGTGGCCAGGACATTTTTATGACGGAAGAACAGAAGAAATACTATAATGCAATGAAAAAGTTGGGAACCAAAAAACCTCAAAAACCCATCCCAAGGCCTCTGGTGAGAGCGAGTGAATGCTGGGTATCTGTGTGTGTCTGTGTGTCAGTCCTGGGCTTGAACTTGGGTCTCTGCATTTGCTTAGTTTTTTTTCTTTACACTCAAGGCAGGTGCTTTACCACTTGAGCCACACCTCCCTTCTGCCTTTTTTCCTGGATGATCAGAGACAAGGGTCTCTTGATCTCTTCCGCCCAGGTGGGCCTTGAACCACGATCCTCCAGATCTCAGCCTCCTGAGTGGCCAGGATGACAGGTGTGAGCCACTGGCTCCTGATCCTTCCATTTCTTTATCTGACACTGTCTTGTCAGTGGGTGCTGGGGGCTCCCACCTGGAATTCTGGCTAATTGAGAGGATCGAGGCTCAAAACCAGCTCGGGCAGACACATCCTTTGTGTCCAAGTAAGTAGCAAAAAGCTGTAAGTGCAGCCATGGCTCAAGCGAAAGAGCACCAACCTTGAATGAAAAAGCCAGGCAAGACTGGGGGATTCTTAGTTCAAGTCTCAGGACTGGCACATGCACACACAGGCACACGTATGCACCCACACCACACATATACATGCGCACCACACACATACGTGCACACTTACCACATGTACACATGCACACGCATGCACACAGGGGGAGGTCCCATTGGGGGCCTGCTAGAAATGCTTGTCCTTTTGAAACAGTTTATTATTGGGTGTCAGTCATGGGGCCTGAACTCTGGGCCTGGGCGCTGTCCCTCAGCTCTTCAGCTCAAGGCGAGCGCTCTACCACTGAGCCACTTTCCCAGCCCATACTGTACCTTTTTAAAAAATTGTATTTTTTGGGCTGGGAAGGTGGCTCAGTGGTAGAGCGCTTGCCTTGCATGCCTGAGGCCCTGGGTTTGATTCCTCAGCACCACATAAGCAAAAAGAAAAAAGCCAGAAGTGGCGCTGTGGCTCAAGTGGTAGAGTGCTAGCCTTGAGCTGAAGAGCTGAGGGACAGCGCCCAGGTCCAGAGTTCAGGCCCCACAACCGGACTCCTCCCCCAAATTTTTTTTTCTCTGCTTGTATGTTATTTTATTCTTCCTCAATGGTGACTAATGATTTCTTCTCCTCCATCTCCTCCTCCCCTTCCACCACCTCCTCCTCCCCCTCTTCCTCCTCCACCTCCTCCTCCTCTCCCACCTCCTCTCCTCCTTCTTCTCTTCCTCCTCCTTTCCCTCCTCTCCCTCTTTCCCCTCCTCCCCCTCTTCCTCCTCCTCCCCCTCCTCCCCCTCCTCCTCCCCCCTCCTCCTCTCCCTCCTCCCCCTCCTCCTCTTCCTCCTCTTCTTCCATCTCCTCCTTCTCCTCCTCCTCCTCCTCCTCCTCCTCGTTCTCCTCCTTCTCCTCCTCCTCCTCCTCCTCCTCTTCCTCCTCCTCCTTCTTCTCTTCCTCCTCCTTTCCCTCCTCTCCCTCTTTCCCCTCCTGCCCCTCCTCCTCCTCCTCCTCCTCTTCTTCCATCTCCTCTTCCTCCTCTCCCTCCTCCCCCCTCCTCCTCCTCCTCTCCCTCCTCCCCCCTCCTCCTCCTCCTCCTCCTCCACCTCCACCTCCATTCTCCTCAGAACAAGTGTCAGGGCTTCGTGTTCGACGTGGTCACGCACAGGGTATTCGATGCGGTCATCATGACACTCATCGTCCTCAACATGATCATCATGATGGCGGAGTCCAACAACCAGCCGGACACCAAAGTGATCCTGGACCACCTCAACACCGCCTTCGTGCTCATCTTCACCAGCGAGTGTCTCATCAAGATCTTTGCCCTGAGGCAGTACTACTTCACCAATGGCTGGAACTTATTTGATTGTGTGGTTGTGGTTCTTTCCATCATTAGTAAGTAAACATGGCCACCATCCACGTTAAGCTTAAAGTAATGGTGGCTTCGGAAAAGTAGACAGAAGCCGGGCACTGGGGACTCCACGCCTGTCACCCTAGCTACTCAGGAGGCTGAGGTCCGGAGGATCGTGGTTCAAAGCCAGCCCAGGCAGGAAAGTCTGTGAGACTCTGATCTCCAATGAACTACTAGAAAACCGGAAGTGGTGCTGTGGCTCAAGGGGTAGAGCATTCGCCTTGAGCAAAAAGAACTTAAGGATAGCGCCCAGGCCCTGAGTTCAAGTTCCTGGAGACTCTCTGTCTCTGTCTCTGATTTTGTCTATGTCTCTGTCTCTCTGTCTATCTGTCTATCTCTGTCTCTGTCTTTGTCTCTGTCTCTATCTCTGTCTCTCTGTCTCTATCTCTGTCTCTCTCTCACACACACACAAATGTATTATCTTCTTTTTTTTGGGGGGGGCAGGTCCGGTCATGGGGCCTGAACTCTGGGCCTGGGCGCTGTCCCTCAGCTCTTCAGCTCAAGGCTAGCACTCTACCACTTGAGCCACAGCGCCACTTCCGGCTTTTTTCTTTTTGCTTATGTGGTGCTGAGGAATCGAACCCAGGGCCTCAGGCATGCAAGGCAAGCGCTCTACCACTGAGCCATCTTCCAGCCCCCACCAATGTATTTTCTTGGCACAACGGAGCATTTTAGGGAGAAAGCACCCCTGGCTCTTTCTCTTTCGTCATTAGGCGATGTCAGAAACATTTTCGCCGAGCGTGATCCCTAATGACCTTAGAGGAACTCCAAGCCCAAGGCCACGGCTACGCAAGGCAAGCAAGTTCCAGCCATTCCTCTAATATTTGGGCCAAAATGTGACCTCTTCTTTCGGACCCCTGACTCCCCGGCCAGTATGACAGACGATGGGGGAGCAGGGCGGGGGGGCATTTTCGACCAAATATTCAGCCCTTTTGCCCCAAGCTGTGCACCGAGTCACCATCTCTTAACATGTACCCCAACCCACACCGACGATCTCCCCTCTGATTATTTATTTACTTACCTCGGCTTTTTCTGAGACGGAACATCAGTTGAACTCGGAATCCACAGACAACGGGTGTAAGAACCATCCAGAAGCCCCGGCTGCCACCAGCTCCTTCCAGACTTAGGACCATGGCTCAAACTCCTCAAAGGAAAAAGGAGAGTTGGGGGAAGGCCGGGCATGGATGCTCACGCCTGTCATCCCAGCTACTTGGGAAGCTGAAGATCTGGAGGATCGTGGTTCAAAGCCAGCCCCAACCAGGAACATCTGTAAGGCTCTCCTCTCCAGCGAACCAGCGAATGGTCAGGGCACCGGCCTGGAGTTGAGAAAAGCAAGAATGCTAGGCCCTGAGTTCAAATCTCCACAACCCCCTACCTGCCGTTTAAGTAAAAAACACCTGGAAGGAACAACAGCTCATCTCTTTTAAGGAGCTTTGAGGTTACAGGTTGCAACCAACTTATCTGGAAATGTAGACTCAAGCCTCTTGTCTGGAGTAGAATTCCACCCCCCCTTGCATTGGATAAGACTCAAAATGTGCTTTTCTACTTCACAAGATCAACAAATCTGGAAAACTTCGTGAACTGTTCTAAATAGTTCTTGAAACAACAACAAACAAATAACAGCCCGACCTCGTCCACTTCAAATGCACAAGAGGACCTTAGACATGGCTGTTTGGAGGCCACATTTTTTTTGTGGTTCCCTTTTTTGATAATTCTTTTATCCATATGATCTTGTAAAAAAGAAAAAACAAATCTGTTCTAAGCTGGCACAGTTCACACCTGTAACCCCAGGGCCGGGCGACAGCATGAGATCCTGTCTCTAAAAACTAAGGGGAAGAGGAAGAGGGGAGAGGGAGGAAGAAATTGGTGATGGTGGCTCACGCCTATAGTCCTAGCTACTCAGGAGGCTGAGATCTGAGGATGGTGGTTCAAAGCCAGCCCGAGCAGGAAAGTCCGTGAGACTCTGATCTCCAATGAACCACCAGAAAACCGGAAGTGGTGCTGTGGCTCAAGTGGTAGAGCGCTCGCCTTGAGCTGAAGAGCTGAGGGACAGCACCCAGGCCCAGGGTTCAAGACCCAGGACTGAAAAAAAGAAGATAAAGAGGAGGAGGAGGAGAAGAAGAAAAGAGAGACAAGAAGGAAGAGGGAAAGGGAGAGGATAGAAGAGAAGGAGAGCAAAGAGGAAGGAGAGAGAAGAGGAAGAACAGGAGAGAGGAGGGAAGAGTGGAGGGAGGATATATACATATATATATATATATATATATATGTTTATTTAAAAAATACACTACTATTTTTACTGTCTGATATTTAATATATAAATATAATGTTAACATTTATATTAATATAATATAATTTATATATTATATTATACTAATATACTACTAATAATAATTGCATGTGTATATATTTATATAACTGTCTATAGTTATAATAATTATCATAATTACCTATACTTATAGTTAATATAACTATATTCCTCTATATATTTATAATTCTATGTACTGATGACTATAAGACTTAATAATTATATATACTTAATATATTTCGAATCTATATTAAAAAACCCAACAGCTTGGTAACAATAAAATTAGATAAAAATGACACTGCACACACCCCCCTAGAAATGTAGTATTTACCTGATTTATGTAGCTATAACCCCTCCATACATCACAATAACAGTAACATGAGGAGAGGAGAGAGGGGAGGGAGGGAAAGAGAGAGAGAAAGAGAGAGAGAGGGCAGACACTTGTGTGAAATGGTGCAGCCTTTGGTAATCGTGTGTGTGTGTGTGTGTGTGTGTGTGTGTGTGTGTGTGTGTGTGTGTGTGTGTTTGGGTCCGGTCGTGGGGCCTGAACTCTGGGCCTGGGCACTGTCCCTCAGCTCTTCAGCTCAAGGCTAGCGCTCTACCACTTGAGCCACAGCGCCACTTCCGGCTTTTTTCTTTTTGCTTATGTGGTGCTGAGGAATCAAACCCAGGGCCTCAGGCATGCAAGGCAAGCGCTCTACCACTGAGCTGCCTTCCCAGCCCACTCTGTGTATGTATGTTTTAAATCTAAAGGATGGAAGGCCGTTTCCCTTTCCCATTGTAGAAATGACCAAGTACTGATTAGGGACGTTGACCCCACCAGAAGCAAAGGAGGGGAGGGTGACATTGTCCAATAAATCACAGTAAGAGGTACACATTACCTGACTTAGGACACAACAATGCCCTCTGCACCACCCTGTAAGGGTATCAATGAAATTCTATCTGTCTGGTTTAAGGCGATTTCAGCTTACAGACAGGAAAGCGCGTGAGCGTGCTGGAGGTGGGACTCAGGTTGGGCGTGATCCAGGTGACTCAGGCCTGTTCCCTTCTCCCCCAGGCACCCTAGTCTCCTATCTGGAGCGCCACGAGATCCCCTTCCCCCCCATGCTCTTCCGCATCGTCCGCCTGGCTCGGATCGGCCGCATCCTCCGCCTGGTCCGCGGGGCCCGCGGGATTCGAACCCTGCTCTTTGCTCTCATGATGTCTCTGCCTTCCTTGTTCAACATCGGCCTGCTGCTCTTCCTGGTCATGTTCATCTACGCCATCTTCGGCATGAGCTGGTTCTCCACGGTGCCCACAGGGGGGGGCCTTGATGACATCTTCAATTTCCAGACGTTTGCGGGCAGCATGCTGTGCCTTTTCCAGATCACCACCTCTGCCGGCTGGGATGAGCTACTGGGGCCCATGCTGCAGGACCCTGGGGTAGGGGGGGGCCGGCGCCCCACTGACCCCCGATGGGCAAGCCAGCGGCCACCAGAGTACCGTGGCCATCGTCTACTTCGTCAGCTACATCATCATCTCCTTCCTCATCGTAGTCAACATGTACATCGCCGTCATCCTGGAGAATTTCAACGTGGCCACCGAGGAGAGCACCGAGCCGCTGGGCGAGGACGACTTCGACATGTTCTACGAGATCTGGGAGAAGTTCGATCCCGAGGCCACGCAGTTCATCGCCTACGCCTCCCTGTCCGACTTTGCCGACGCCCTGCCCGAGCCCCTGCGGGTGGCCAAGCCCAACAAGGTCCAGTTCCTGCTGATGGACCTGCCACTGGTCAGTGGAGACCGCCTTCACTGCATGGATGTTCTCTTCGCCTTCACCACCAGGGTGCTGGGCGACTCAAGTGGCCTGGACACCATGAAGGCCCTCATGGAGGATCGGTTCATGGAGGCCAACGCCCTGCGGAGGCCTTACGAGCCCATCGTCAGCACCACCAGGAGGAGGGAGGAGGAGCGGGGGGCTGCTGTCATCCAGAAGGCCTTCCGAAGCACCTGCTCCGGGCGGCCAGGGCGGCCTCCGAAGGCCGGCCTCCTCCCCGGCCTCCACGGCCGCCGACCTCTGCAATGGAGAGCTGCCCCGCTCCGAGGCTGCACGGGGCAAAGCGCACTATGACTAGACCTGCTCAGCCCGACCCCCGTCTCAGGGCCACACAGCCCTGTGGCTCCGGGGTTGGGAGGAAGACAGGGAAGGTGTTTGCATGGCCGTTCTGCTCTTACCACTGGGATGATTGTTATTATTATCGTTGTGGTTGTTATTGTTGGGGTTATTCTTGGGTGCCAGTTCTGGGGCTTGAACTCAGGGCCTGTGCGCTGTCCCTGAGCTATTTCCTGTTTTGGTCGGCTGTGGGGCTTGAACTCAGGGCCTGTGCGCTGTCCCTGAGCTATTTCCTGTTTTTGTTAGCTGTGAGTCTTGAACTCAGGGCCTATGCGCTGCTCCTGAGCTATTTCCTGTTTTTGTTAATCGTGGGGCTTGAACTCACGATCTATACACTGTCCTGGGCTTTTTTGTTCATTTCTGTAAGGCATGGGTCTTGAACTCAGGGCTTACAAGCTGTCCCCGAGATTGTTTTTGTTTCTGTCAGTTGTGGGGGTTTGAATTCAGGGCCTGGGTACTGTCCCTGAGCTTTATTCCTCAAGGCTGGTGGCTCTACCACTTGAGCCACAGCTCTCTATTTTTAGCTTTGTTTAGTGGTTCATTAGAGATAAAGAGTCTCACAGACTTTCCTGCCCGGGCTGGCTTTGAACCATGATCCTCTGATCTCAGCCTCTTGAGTAGCTGGGATGACAGGCGTGAACCATCGGTGCCTGGCTTTCAGTATTTATTTTAATTTATTATTATGTTTTAAATAAAGATATAAGCTAAAAGTTCCCTGACAGTTATTACCCGGAAAGAAGATGCTAGAAGGCTGCAAGGATTTCTACTGGCATGTGTGATTGCCGTCCAGTTAAAAGTATTGACAAAAGAATAAGAAACTTAAATCACATTGGACCATTTTTACAAACTGTGTTCTCAGCTATTTCTTAGGTATTTTGCTCAATAGCTCTGTTTCATGATGTTCTTTCCTGCAGGTAGTTTATGATATATCAACCTTTTGCATGGTCAGGTTCCAACACAACCAATAAATGAATGGCTTAGTACATCTCTTTTTCATGAGTATTAACTAGTTCACGTGTATCTCACGGTTACTGCTATGGTCTTGATTTGTCTGATAGCGTGCTTTTAATGAGCTACAATCTCTATTGTGTACATCATACCAATAAATAAAGATGAAGAAATAAGACTTCTCTTTATGTGCCATTGAGATACT